>NC_134488.1:26415347-26622847 GCF_040206685.1 Ascaphus truei
CAGTCCCACACGTTATATACTGTTATATAGATACACACAGTCCCACACACGCTTATATACTGTTATATAGATACACACAGTCCCACACGTTATATACTGTTATATAGATACACACAGTCCCACACAGGCTTATATATTGTTATATAGATACACACAGAGCCACACAGGCTTATATATTGTTATATAGATATATACACAAACCCACACGTTACATGCTGTTTTATATAGAATATCTATCTATATATATATATATATATATGCAAATATAGCTGTATGCTCATCTGCATGTCTTAGGCAGGTCTGCAACCCCGCCTTTCCTCATTATCACCCAGCATACAGCACTTCCACTGCAGCAAGGGATTCTGGGAAATGACATGCAAATGAGCACACGGTGTCACTTTTTGCCTCAATAACCATTTTTAACATGGTTCCCTATAGGCTTAAGCTTGCTGCATGGTCACAGCTTTGAGCACAGCCAGGGTTAAGGTGCATACCCAGAAAACCACCCACAGACAGCTGTTTCGACCTTGATGGGTCTCATCAGTGTGGGGTTGATTTTACTGGGAATGCAAGAGAGGCTATGGGATAGGCTAAACCATAATACTGAGTTAAGTTATGGTGAGTAAAAAAAGTGACAAAAACCCTCCACAGGAAAGCAAATATGCAAATATAGCTGTATGCTCATCTGCATGTCTTAGGCATGTCTGCAACCCCGCCTTTCCCCATTATCACCCAGCATACAGCACTTCCACTGCAGCAAGGGATTCTGGGAAATGACATGCAAATGAGCACACAGTGTCACTTTTTGCCTCAATAACCATTTTTAACATGGTTCCCTATAGGCTGTTTTTTATATATATATATATATATAATCTCAGATAAATAACAAAGAAGAAAAGAGCAAAAACTCTCACAATGTAGTATTTCAAAACAACAAAATAAGACAAGCATTGGTAGTGTGAAAACCGTCCTGATGAATTCTCCAAGATTCAGCGTACCCTCACGCTGGCGCCCGCATTGGCAGACAACGGCAGCTGGGAGGTAAGTGGCCAGAACCGCAATCCCGAGCAGTGCCGGACAACGTTCCTCTTGGGCAAAAACCCATAGTCCAGACCGGACCCTCACAACGCAACACGCCCCACGAACAGTTGGAGAAGGTGATTGGTCTATTCCAGCTCGGGCAACCCAGACGCGCACCGCCAGATAAACGGTCCAGGAAATGTTGAATAATAAACTGCGACCTGTCTTTGATATGAAAGGGCCAGATAAGCACTGCAATAGTAGGGGATCTCCCTAGTGACATATAGTAACAAAAATTGTCCAAATGTATCCAACGCGTTTCGTTGTGTCACGCTACTTCATCAGGAGTTCCCTCTGACCTCCGACTGCCGTTGTGTTCCCATCCGGGCGCCAGCATGAGGGCACGCTCAATCTCGGAGAATTCATCCCACCAATGCTTCTTTTATCTTATTTTGTTGAACGTTGATATTTGCCCACATTTTTTATACCACGAATATCATTTTTAAATACTACACTTTGAGCGGTTTTTTTTTGTGCTTTTCTTCTTTTTTTATTCATCTTAGATCCGTGATGCAGCGCCATCATCACTTAGAAGCAGCGCCATCATCACTTAGAAGCAGCGCCATCATCACTTAGAAGCAGCAGACTCTGTTACCGGGGAAGGTTTCTTAACCGGTTCACTGAATCACTTTTTATACTATCACTTTTTGGGTTAATGTAATAACTCCTTATTTGTTTGAACCTTGTATTATTTCCGTGTTGAGGACTTTCACGTGCGATTTGCCCTTTACTGATACTTTGGTATAGCCTTAAAACCTCCACCTTGTCTCACTTTTCCCTTTTTATATACACACAGACCCCCACACGCTTATACAGTACACTGTTATACAGATACGCACAGACCCACACATGTTGTATACTGCTGATATTATAAGACTGTGCTTTATGACTCGCACAGATTTGTCCCATATACTGACATGCACCATATTCCACAGATTTCAGAAAAATATGGACTACCCGAAGAAAGAATTTTTAAAGTCTATAAAAAGTGCAAAAGAGGGTAAGTCGTCTATTGAAATATACACACACACAGAATCTCCTGTACAAGGATAAACAGCAAATCGTTGATAAAATCTTTTCTGTAAACGCAAACCTTGTAAAGTCTGAATTACTGGGAGATTACTGTGTGTGTACAGATAAGAGGTTACATGTGTGCCAGAGTTCTGCGTTAGGGAGAATACACACTCAAACGTCTTTTACCACCAGCCCTTATAACAGGGGTGCGCAAACGTTCTGCTCTGCGCACCCCTGCCTGCTCTCCCCAGGTGTCGCGTCCCCCCCCTCACCTTTAATCCGGCGTCAAATGACGTCGCGGGGTCCTGTCACGTGACCCCACGGCATCATTTGAAGCCATGGCGACGGGTCATGGGACGTCTGAAGCTGTCTGAAGAGCACGGGGTCTCGGTAACCGCCACGCCCCGCCTCCCAAAAAATCTCGCGCACCCCTGCCTTATAAGATCAGCTAGGGCTCCAGAATTAAGTTTTGTGGGCAGGAGGTGTATATATATATTGTTTCCCAATGCTATATCCAGTATGATAAAAAATATATAGTTAAATACCTAACTGCTTGTCTTCTCATAAGTATGGGTCATCTAGCCAAACTCATTGGCCAAAGCGTTTTAAGCTCTGCAGCCCGGCCAAGGCATGGCCCCTTTACAGGTCCTAACACTACCTGTGAAAGTTCTCATTCACCTCTGCAGTGGAAGACGGGCCCAGTGAGACATATCTCTCTCCATTGCAGACGTAAATGAGAATCTTCACAGATAGTGTTAGGATCTGCAAAGGGCCCATGCCTTGGTGCGGCTGCAGGTTTATAACGCTGGGGCCAAAGAGTTTGGTTAGATGACCCTAGAAAGTTATGTATTTAACGCTATATTTGTAGTCCTTGGATGTAGCGTTGGGAATTGTTTTCTTTTGTTGCACGCAGTTCGGCATGTTCAGCTCTGGGAGGTTAAGCTCTTCTTCGATGCTGTTGGGAGAGGCAGCAACACGTGATAACCCCTTCATTGCCAAAGGAGCCGGTGACACGTTGAACTGCTGTTCCAGGAAATAGACCCTGTAAAAAAAAAAAAAGTGGGAGATAAAAATATACAATGGGCTTTGCAAGCCCCAGTGACTTTGTGAAAGATCAGCTAATGCATTGTTATCACTGGCAAGTGTCCAGAGATCTTACCCCACACTCCCTCCCCATAAAGCTAAACCAAAGAATGACAGACACTCGGCTCCGTGCAAGCTGTGTTGCTTTAGAAACCGACCAATGACAGGCATCGTACAAAGCATTCTGACCACGCAACCGCAGCGTCCAGCAACAGTCTCCAAGAACCCCCAACAGGCCAGGTTTTAAGTATATCAGATAGCCTTAAAACCTGACCTGTTGGAGGTTCTTGAAGACTGGAGTTACAAAGCACGACTCTAAAGCAACATTTGTATGTATGTATGTATGTCTTTTTATGTATATAGTGCCAAAAGTGTACTCAGCGCTTCACAAAGAATACAGTACAGGGAATTATAATTATACAATAAATGCAGCAAAATCAGACAATAGGAAAGAAAATCCCTGCCCCGAAGAGCTTACAATCTAAGTGGTATGTTGGGAGACTTACAGAGACAGCAGGTGAAGGAATAAGTGCTGTAGATGGCAGTGTTTGGTCACAATGGGTGGTAGGAGAGACTGAGTGTGGGACAGTAGCCATGAGGGCAGGCTGTTGGGATGCTTGATTTGTGAGGCGAGTTTTAAGGTTAGTCCGTATTAAATCAGATAGGTTAACATTTGATATAGGCTGCTACTTGTTGGCTGCCCCAGTGAAATCAAATGTCCAGCCTTCGTCGTGGTGCGACTCCATTACAGACATGAGGATTACAGCGCAGAATGAATCCACCACTGCTGGAGCTTGGGGAAAACTCTGCAGGATGATGGGGACGTGTCCACACATTGTCAGGGCTAAATTCCCTAAACTCTGCTAACCTATTTAACGTGACGTTAATAGGCCAAAGCAATCGACGTGACATTTACCAGGTGTTATTACCGTAAAAGTCTGCCGTTATTTTTAACGCCCCTTTTTGTTTTTTTTTGTGAAGGCCTTTTGTAGACTGCATGAAAAGCAGCTCTGTGCTGCCTGCGGTGGAGTGGAGGAGGGCTACGGCAGGCTTTTAAATACAAATGTAAATGAAATTAAAAAAAACAAAATACGGTTAATAATCTGCTTTAAATGGCATCAGATGGAGCTCACTTTAAAAAAAAGGGGGCGTCTTTTTAAGGTTTATTTTTTTACCCAGTAATGTAGTGAAATAATCCCTCTAATGCATAATGAAATCAGAAAGTTGTTGATACCAAATTTGCTGTCTTTACTCAGCATTAACAGCTTGGCGCTGGCTGGCTACAGATCAGCATTATACTGATCATTTCACTGGGGTTCCTCAACTAAAGTACACATTGTACTGAATACATATGTCTTTATTCCACAACTACCATGTTACTAAAGTATATTATTGTGCTTGAGTGTGCGGAAGCTGGGATAGCCTTTAAAATCTGACTTGTCAGTGGGGGGGGGGGGGGGGGAGGGGGGTTGAGGACTGGAGTTGAGCACCCCAGTTCTAGAACAGGGGGGTGCGAGATTTTTCTGGGGGGGGGCGGGGCGGTTGCAGAGGCCCCGCGCTCTTCCCCAAGGCATTTAAAATAAATGCCGGGGGACCGCATGAGGCCTCTGCAACCTCAACTTACCTTGACTCTGCCTGCTTCATGACTCATCACCATGGCAACTCGGCATGATGTCACACGAGCTGCGGGTCATGACCCCGCAGAGTCATTTGACACCGCATCAAGGTAAGGGGGGGCGTGAGAACAAGAGGAGGCAAGGCAGGGGGCGCAGCAGCAAAAGATGGTGCTCCCCTGCTCTAGAATAACATGGCTAGTGGGGCACTGCTTTGCTCATGCAGTGGTGTTGAGTTTTCCAACTCTCTGTTGCCATCACGTTAATTTGTATCTGTCTTCTTCTCCCCCAAAGGATTCTGGTAAACATGGACAACAACATCATCCAACACTACAGCAACCATGTGGCCTTTCTGCTGGACATGAAGGAAATGGAAGGGAAAATCCAAATCACACTTAAAGAACTATAAAATGAGTAGTGGACCATGTACAAATCAAACAGACTCATGAGCCAGGAGGATGGTCCAAGGGACCCACAGCTTGATCAACCTCATGACCTTGCCCAACGCTTGTACTTCTCCCAAGTGAGGAGAGCACAATGCCACTAAGTTTTGTGAAATCAACGCGGCTTTGGGAAGTCCGCATGGGACTTCTGGTCACTGAAGACTGTCACATCCAGAAGACTTTTGTGTAACCTTCTGAATGACAATCCTTTGGCAGCTCTGGTTAACACCGCGGTTGCGAAGGCAGATGCTCCATCTTGCAAAGGGAAAAGTAACAAACTAACAATGCGATGTCAGCAATAAGGCTGCTTGTACAGTATAATATCTACGTTCTCACTTTAACATATGCGCAAGGTGTATTTTTTATTTCCTTTTTTTATTTCCTTTTTTTATTTTTTATTCTTTGTTAAGCTGGCTTTAGGCAGCCATGTATCATAGCAGGACAGACAAGAACATATCGCTTGCCAAGAATTTTGTACTGAGCTACAACCGGATGACATGAAACATTTTTAGAGTGAATCGACATATCACATGGGTACCCCCGAGGTGGAGATCTGGGACAACAAGAGATTTACATTAGTCTGCTCAACATGCTAGATAAACGAATGAGATTGCATTGTAGCAACTTTGCCTATTGGTTATTTCCAAAGCTAATGATTTCCGATTGGCTGAACAGAAGGACCATATTTGCTAAGCTTCGCAATTCCATAAGACCCCTTCCATTGCTATGGAAGACCCCTTCCAGCAATGGAAGACCCCTTCCAGCTCATTCAAATCTATAATTCGGCAAAACAACCTCTTAATTACTTTTGTTAAGTAAACGGCAGATGATGCATTAACCCTTTATGTTAAAAGGATTGCAAGACTGTTGCAGTGTGCTCTCGCCCGGACTGTATACTCCAGTGCCCTCCGTAATATCTGTGCTGCTTATCTCATTTATTTCAGAATGTAATACAATAGATGCTCTGAAAATTTCAGGCTACAATCCTCTGAAATGAACCGTAAAAAACTTATTCCATGCTGTGTAACCTTTTTTTTTTTTTTACGTGGTACAGGGTTGGCCAACTCCAGTCCACAAGGGCCACCAACGTGAGGTTTTAAGGATATCCCTGCTTCAGCAGAAGTGGCTCAGCCACCTGTGCTGAAGCAGGGATATCCATAAAATCTGACCTGTTGTTGGCCAGCCCTGTGCTAGGGGGTGGAAAGTACCACTACTGTTTTATTTTCATACCCAGAGTTCTTCTACTTTATATATTTAAACGTCTACAATTCCACCTACTTTTTAAAGAAAAAGGTATTTATTTTACATCCCCCCCCTCCCTGTTTTTACAGAATAAATAGTGCTTTAATCTTTGTAAAATACAGTCCATAAAGACCACTGTCTAATAAAATATGGATCTTTTTCAAATCAGACACAGCCCCCAAACTTTTCTTTAGTCACTATACATACATACATACATACATACATACACACACACACTATTATATATATATATATATATATATATATATATTCATGTAGAGGTATCAGTACCGTGTTAGCCGAGCTTCAATAATCAAAAAATAAATAGATGATACCGTTCTGTGGCTAACGAAATGCTTTTATTTGTGCGAGCTTTCGAGATACACTGATCTCTTCTTCCGGCGATGTTACAATGTTCCTTGCTTCATTCATTGTAACATCGCCGTAAGAAGAGATCAGTGTATCTCGAAAGCTCGCACAAATAAAAGCATTTCGTTAGCCACAGAACGGTATCATCTATTTATATTTTGATTATATATATATATATATATATATATATATATATATATACACACACATACAGTATATATATCTCTCTCAAAAACAAATAGATGACACCGTTCTGTGGTGTGTGTGTGTGTGTGTGTGTGTATATGTATATATATATATATATATATGTATATACAGCTAAACCCCGTTATAACGCGGGTCTCGGGGTCCACCCCGAGACCACCGCGTTACTAACGGGGTCGCGAGAAAAAAAAATGGCCGCCGCGCTTTAGCGCATATTCATCCCGCGGGACAGGAGATGGGAGCGGGCATGTCCCTCCGCTCCCCGCTTCCCCCTGTCACCGCGGGACAGGCCGCGGGGCAGGAGATGGGAGCGGGGATGTCTCTCCTGTCCCCGCTTCCCCCTGTCACCTCGGGACAGGCCGCGGGGCAGGAGATGGGAGCGGGGATGTCCCTCCTGTCCCCGCTTCCCCCTGTCACCTCGGGACAGGCCGCGGGGCAGGAGATGGGAGCGGGGATGTCCCTCCTGTCCCCGCTTCCCCCTGTCACCTCGGGACAGGCCGCGGGGCAGGAGATGGGAGCGGGGATGTCTCTCCTGTCCCCGCTTCCCCCTGTCACCTCGGGACAGGCCGCGGGGCAGGAGATGGGAGCGGGGATGTCCCTCCTGTCCCCGCTTCCCCCTGTCACCTCGGGACAGGCCGCGGGGCAGGAGATGGGAGCGGGGATGTCTCTCCTGTCCCCGCTTCCCCCTGTCACCTCGGGACAGGCCGCGGGGCAGGAGATGGGAGTGGGGATGTCCCCTCAGGTCGCCGCTTACCTCAGAACCATGCTGCCTGCATGGAGGTTGTAGCGGGGGGTTTCTTCTCCCCACCGCTGTCCCCGGTGCTCCCGCTGCCTGCGCGGGAGGAGGGGGGGGAGCGGGTGGTGGTGCTGGTCGCGGCCCGTCTGTGTAGAGTGAGAGAGTGTGTGTGTATGTATATATGGGAGAGAAAGTGTGTGTGTGTATATGGGTGTGTGAGTGTGGGTAAGTGTCTGAGTGTGTGTGTAAGTGTGTGTGAGTGTGTGTGAGTGTCTGTGAGTGTGTAAGTGTGTGTGAGTGTGTGTGAGTGTCTGTGAGTGTCTGTGAGTGTCTGTGAGTGTCTGTGAGTGTCTGTGAGTGTCTGTGAGTGTCTGTGAGTGTCTGTGAGTGTGTAAGTGTGTGTGTGTGTGTGAGTGTGTGTCTGTGAGTGTCTAAGTGTGTGTAAGTGTGTGTGAGTGTGTGTGAGTGTCTAAGTGTGTGTAAGTGTGTGTGAGTGTGTGTGAGTGTCTAAGTGTGTGTAAGTGTGTGTGTGTGTGTGTGAGTGTGTGTGAGTGTCTGTAAGTGTGCGTAAGTGTGCGTGAGTGTGCGTAAGTGTGTGTGAGTGTGCGTGAGTGTGGTCAGTGTGTGTGCAGTGTGTCAGTGTGAGCAATGAGCAGTGTGTGTGCAGTGTGCAGTGTGTGTGCAGTGTGGCAGTGAGCAATGAGCAGTGTGTGTGTGCAGTGTGTCAGTGTGAGCAATGAGCAGTGTGTGTGCAGTGTGCAGTGTGTGTGCAGTGTGGCAGTGTGAGCAATGAGCAGTGTGTGTGCAGTGAGTGTGTGCAGTGTGCAGTGTGTGTGCAGTGTGGCAGTGAGCAATGAGCAGTGTGTGTGCAGTGAGTGTGTGCAGTGTGTCAGTGTGAGCAATGAGCAGTGTGTGTGCAGTGTGTGTGCAGTGTGGCAGTGTGAGCAATGAGCAGTGTGTGTGCAGTGAGTGTGTGCAGTGTGCAAAAAAAAAAATGTAAAAAAATTTTTTTTAAAAAATTTTTTTTTTTTTTTTTTTTTTTTTTAAAAAAAAACGGGAGCCACGGGAAAACCGCGTTATAACCGAATCGCGGTATAACGAGGCGCGTTATAACGGGGTTTAGCTGTATATATATATATATATATACATATATACACACACACACACACACACACTTAGCTGCCAGTTTTGCCATAAAGCCCCATTGATAAAAACCAGAAAAGTTTCCGTTTTATACATTTCCTATTGCTAACGTCTTTTTTTTATATATATATATATATTTGAAGTGTATGGATGTCTTCTGTATGTTTTTTTTAACAAGCAAAGATGCATTTTTTGCCATTGAAAAAAAAAATATCCCTTTTCACATTTCCCAGTGTGTGTTTTTTTTACTAATGTTTTTTTCCCCCTTTGTTTTTATATTCATAAATGTTAGTATTAAAGGGCAAAAAATATGTATAGAAAAGTGTTGCTGGAATATATTCTGAACAGTTAAAATGTGTGTAAGTGCGACGTAGGAAATGTATTAGAGTTGTAATAAAGTTAAAGCACTCGTCTAGTAACACATGTTCCTTCAGTAAAGCTGCCGTTCACGTTTACGCTGCGCGGTCTCCAGTGGTCAAAGTGGTATTGCCTTGCAGTGGTGCTACTTGTCAACGACACCGAACCACCACCGACCTACGGTTCACGTTGAAGAATGACATATGTCCATCGAGTTCAACCTTTGTGATTCTAAATTGGCCACAGACTCGCCCTATATTTACAGAAACGCTGAGCCCTTTCCCTCGCGTTTCGGTTGGAAACATTGTTTTTTTTTTAATGATTTGGTTTTGTGATAACAAATTATTATTCTTTTTGGTCCAAATTGATGTCTAAAATTATTTAAAAATAATAATAATAATAAGGACAGTAAAATAATATAATATGAGACTTGCAGGCACATATACCCTGAACTCCCCCACCCGCTCAGTGAGGCCCAGGTCATAGCTATAGTACTGGGCCCTGCGGGTTATCGTGTGGATAGGTCTACTTAATTACTTCTTCTTATTAACCTTGAAGTCCCCCACCCAGCTCAGATGATAGGTCTGTCATCACCGTACTACCTGTCCCACTAAACACTTGAGAGAAAAGGAGAGACGGGGCACTACGGATTTAACTAAAGAAACGTATTTGCCAATAGATCGACGTTTCGGCCTCAAACGGCCTTTCTCAAGAATAAGTGGCATAATTAGTCCTGGGCCCCGGCAGATATTCTGTGGGCAGGCCTAGTTTATTACGTCCTCTCGTTAAACATGTCGGGGTGTCTGTATATGCAATATGTCTGGAGAATGCCCACCTTACCAGTCTTTTATAGAACATCATGGTTTCTCACGGGTCAGGAGCGGCTCAGTGAGTAAAGACACTGACTGGCACTGAGAGTTTGAAGCAGGGGAGCCTGGTTCAATTCCCAGTGTCAGCTCCTTGTGACCTTGGGCAGGTCACTTTATCTCCCTGTGCCCCAGGCACCAAAATCATAGATTGTAAGCTCCACGGAGCAGGGACTGTGCTTGCAAAATGTCTCTGTAAAGCGCTATGTAAAATTATCAGCGCTATACAAGAACAAACAATTATTATTATTATACACGTATTATTACTGTAATAATTCCAATTCATTGAGTTTATTATCACACTTGATCGCAAGATTGTTTCAAATCCGGAAGTCATTCCATGGGTCGTTCATTTTCTTGTTGTACCATTAATAAGGACATTACCTCGACCAGCCTCTATATAAAAACCTACGGATAGAAATACCATGTTGAGGGCGGACAGTTACCATTCCCACACGATTGATTAAGAGGTTGCCCATTTACCAATACTTACACTTGGTTCATATTTGTAGGATCACTAAATAAAACTTGAGGGAATGGCAAATAGATTTTTGGACAGTCAAAAGGTACATGGCACTGAATAAAGCCAGATACTAAATGCGAGTGTAGAATGCCAATTGTACAAACAGACAGCACAACAGCATCCCCTACCTACCATATCGAAAACAAGTTATGGGAGATTGTTAGAAGGGATTGGGGAATTGTCTGAGAACATTAAACTGTTGCCCACGATGGTGTATAAACAGAATAAGAATCTTTGGGATTTGGTGATAATTCCGGACCCGGTTGAAAAATCCAGAGCTATTGGGGACCCCTTTTCAAGTGAAACTGGTTGCTTCACCTGCAGAAATTGTGGCACGTGTAATGCAGTTATACAAGGGGGCATGCTCCGTCACCCTTCCACCGGCAAGGAATATAACATAAAATATTACCATCATTGCATGAGTACACATTGTATACAGTTACTTAAATGCTCCTGTAACAAGATGTCGGTAAGACAATCAGACATTTAAAAACCGCAGATAGTCTGAAAATAAGAGCAATTGTGTTACGGAGCGTTTCGGGACAACTGTGAGGACTGGAGCCTGGTAGCTCTGCATTTTTGTACCCTCAAAACTATGATCATTGATCCAATATAGCCTGGGGGGTGGGGGGATGATACATTATTATTACAACATGAAGCATATAGGATCTTCCCTCTCCACACTCTTGCTCTGAGAAGCATGAATACGCCAGTCCTACACTTGTTTTATAAATTAAAGGTAGCAAGTGGCTATTTGGCTATCACAGTGCCCTGGGCATTTCCTCTATGGGGTCACTTTAGCCTAGCATTATGTTTTATGTACTTGTTGCCCACCTTTTTGGCCTTTTCTTGCTTAGCCACAGTATTTTGCTGTGAAACTGGTCGCCAGGCAGATGCCTTCCAGTATATACACCAGGGCTCCTTGCTGTGATTCCGACTCAATCTGTTTGGTTTCCGTTATTTATTTTTATGTCATTGTTGGTCCATTTTTTTATTTCTTTTTATGTCATTGTCGGTCCCTTCTGCGTGCCCTGCTACGGTTATGTGGGCTGGTCCCTTTTCTGAGACATAACTGTGTTTAGTCTATGGGCAAGATCTCTTTATCTCTTCTGGATGCTGTCTTTGACCATCAGCCTAGCTAGGCTTCTCATATATCCAATAATTTGGTCTGACATTTTGGCTGCCCTAATGATGGCTAATGGGGAAAGCTTGCTGACCTTTGGATGATTGATATCCTACATAGGCATTCCACTGCAATAGCAGATCTGGTCAATACTCAATTGGGCTTCGCTCACTATGTTTTCCTAGATTGCTTATGGGGAGACGGGTGGAGTTCGCTCTCTTCGAGGCTTGCTCTCTCAGAATAAATAGCACATACTTGTGGGGTCGCTTTTGGCCTTCCAGCACCGATCATTTAAAAAAGGCAACCTTTATAGAGCGGTAGGAGTACTTCCTGCGTTTGTCTTATTTAATAGGGGTTCCTTATACTTTGGGATCAGGATAATTGGCCTTTTGCCCATTAATATTAGTCCAATAACCTGTGTGTGGCATTATCCTTATAGACTAGCGGGGGATATGGCAATTTTTGATCCAGCAGGTTATTTGTATGTATGTATGTTTTTATTTATATAGCGCCATAAATGTGCATAGCGCTTCACAGTAGTAATACATGCGACAATCATATAAATAACAAATAATACAAATAACAGATCATGGGATCTTTTGCCTCTAAACTCCTTGAACATCTGGTATTCTCTCGCTTGCTCCATTTTCACCACCTATTCTCTCCTAGACCCTCAACAATCTAGCTTCTGCACTGCTCACTCCACTGAAACAGCCCTCACTAAAATAACTAATGATCTCCATGCTGCCAACGCCAGAGGTCATTACACTATGCTCATATTACTTGGCCTCTCTGCAGCATTTGATACTGGACCACCCTCTTCTCCTTCACATTCTCCATACGCTTGGTATTCATAACAAAGCTCTATCCAGGATCTCCACTTACCTCTCCCATCGTACTTTCAGTGTCTCTTCTGCTAATACCGCCTCCTCCTCTTCTATCGATCTCTCTGTGGGGGTACCCCAGGGCTCTGTCCTGGGACCTCTCCTCTTTTCTCTGTACACAATCTCGCTAGGCGACCTAATCACATCTCTTGGGTTCAAATATCACCTCTATTCTGATGACACACAAATTTACTTTTCAACCCTTGAACTTACAAATGCTGTACAGACCAAAGTTTATGAATGTCTGTCTGCTATATCATCCTGCATGGCCCTCCCCCAACTTAAACTTAACATGTCAAAAACAGAGCTCCTCATATTCCTCCCAAACCTGGCCCCACTACCTCCTTCCACATTACCGTTGGAAGTTCTGTCATAGACCCAGTAGAGCAAGTACACTGCCTAGGGGTCACACTCGACTCCTCTCTCACATTCTCCTCTCACATTAAAAACGTATCTAAAACCTGTCGCTTTTTTCTCTGCAATATCACAAAGATACGCCATTTCCTCTGTTGCTCGACTGCTAAAACTCTGACTCAGGGCCTCATTCTCTCCCGTTTCGATTACTGTAACCTCCTGCTGTCCGGCCTTCCTGCCTCTCACCTGTTCCCCTACAATCTATCCTAAACGCTGCTGCCAGAATCACTCTACTCTTTCCTAAATCTGTCTCAGCGTCTCCCCTCATGAAATCCCTCTCCTGGCTTCCTATCAAATCCCGTATCCCACACAAATCTCCTCCTCACTTTTAAAGCTTTACCCTCTTCTGCCCCTCCTTACATCTCAGCCCTAATTTCTCGCTATACACCATCCCGGCTCTTGCGTTCTGCTCAAGGATATCTTCTCTCTACCCCCTTTGTATCTAAAGCCCTCTCCCGCCTTAAACCTTTCTCACTGACTGCCCCACACCTCTGGATTGCCCTTCTCCTCAATATCCGATTAGCACACTCTCTATCCACCTTTAAGACCATAACTAGGAGCAAACTTGGTGCCCATGGCAGTGCTCCATTTATGTAAATAAAACAAATTCCCCAAATAAAAATAGTTATGAGTTAAAATGAAGTGAATACACTGCAGGATAAAATTGATCTGTAAACCCCTTTGAGAATGTAAATAAAACTTAATGGATTCCAAACCTCTCTCTTGAGAAATGCAAGTACATAGAGCTGAAACATCACAAGTTACCTATGTTAACTCCTCCTCCCGCTTGATATCTTGAAGGACCTTTAGGGGGTGAACAGTGTCCCTATGGTACAATGGGAAGGTAAAAAGCAGTGGCTGCAAGAATGTATCAATATACTGTGATGAATCAGTAGTCAATGACCCAATGTCTGATATAATAGGTCTTCCAGGTGGTCGGCTATTGTTTTTATGTATGTGATAGAATATAGCCAAAACTGGTTCTTGAACAAAATTTTTAATTCAGAGTCAATCAAAATCCACTTGGTTTTTGCTGAATCTAATAAACATTCAAGTTCTTTCCTATAGAAAATGGTAGGGTTGTCAGAAAGTGCTTCTTACGTATGCTAATCTCCAAGAACTCTAAATCCCTCTTGGAGGTAATCGACTCTATCCTGGATCACTAACCAACCCCACTTATCCGCCTGTCTAATAACAACAGTATTGTGTCTTGAGTGAGTGCTTGAAGTGCCTGCTGTTCCTTAAATGATACATGTTTTCATAGTTTCGATCCTTTCTCACAATCTTTCCAGCTCATGATTGACTTACCTGAAAAAAGGTTTCAATATGTGCGCGTTTGGAGTGTGTTAGAAACATGATAGATGGGTTCCTCGGGCTGCTATGTGGCAATTTAGCAACTGTTTTTTTTTAAATCTCCCAGATCCCTGTCACATTCAAAGTCTTCTTGTTGTTGTACTAACCCCGGGGTTGCAGAAGCAGTGATATCATTGCTATCCTCCGAGAGGCTTACAAGATCCAGAATGTACTCTTCATATTTCCTATCCCAATCAAAGGCAAGGTTTGTCTATGTTCTTAGTTCTTTTTGGGGGGGGGCAAAATGTCTGGCGAGTACGTTTTGAAATATATTTGTGTCAATCGACAAAACAACTCAAAAGCCTTAGGGCAGAGGTGGTCAACTCCACGCCTAAAGGGCCACCAACCGTTCAGTTTTTCATGATATCCCTGCTTCAGCACAGGTCACAAGGATTTGAACCAGGCTCCCCCTTTATCAGGGTCCCCCGTCTGCTGGTTTGGGGGTTGGGGCTTATTTTGTGGCAGGGATCTGGCAACATTATGTCCACTATATATTTCACTGATACAGTTTTGTTCTTAAAGTCCTGATGAAGGTGACTAAACAGTGAGGCATTGACGGGTTCAATAAAGACGTTTTTATTGTATAAACCTTTTGTTGGATTTGGTATCTGTATATGTCAACTCCAGGGGTGCTCAACTCCAGTCCTCAAGACCCCCCGACAGGTCAGGTTTTCAGGATATCCCTGCTTCAGAACAGGTGGCTCAATCTGGAGGGGGGGGGGGCTTGAGGACGGGACTTGAGCACCACTGTACCAACCAATATAACCAGAACAAGTAGCCTATCCACCTGGAACTGATTGGCTGACATTTACTATTTACTAGTAGGGAGTAGAGACAGTCAGGTCAGCTGGTAGTATCTCTCTCACCAGGGGAGGACAGGCCTGGGGGAGGGAGAGCGGGCAGGAGGGCAATTGCACCCTGGTTTGGTCCCATTTAGAAGATATATATATATGTTGCAGGCCTGAGCAAATGAGCGCACAGTAATATTTCCATTTGCTATTTGCTTTGCTGTGGAGGGTTTTTGTCACTTTTTTTACGCACCATAACTTAACTAAGTGTGGTGAAACCGATCCTCATTGCTTCATTGTGCATAGCCATTATAACCAATCCCACACTGATGAGACCCATTAAGGTCGAAACGGCTGTCTGTGGGTGGGTTTACTGGCTATGCATCTTAACCCAGACTGCGCTCGAAGCTGTGCAATGCAGCAAGCATAAGCTTATAAGAGACCATGTCATATGGTTTTGAAGCAAAAGGTGGCACTGCATGCTCATTTGCATGTCATTTCCCAGCATCCCTTGCTACAGTGGAAGCTGGGTGATAATGGTGAAAGGCAGGGTTGCAGACCTGTCTAAGACATGCAAATGAGCACAGAGTAATATTTCCATTTGCTAATATATATATATATATATATATATATATCATCTATTTATTTTTTGATTATTGAAGCTCGGCTAACACGGTACTGATACCTCTACATAGCCAATGCATGCTGTTTTAAACACAGTCCCAAGTCCTTGCTTAAAAGCTGTGTTTAAAGCAGCATGCATTGGCTAAGGGTTGTTCATGTAATGTGAGCTTGAGATAAAAGGTGGCACTGTGTGCTCATTTGTTTGTCATTTCCCAGAATCCCTTGCTGCAGTGGAAGTGCTGTGTGCTGGGCGATAATGGTGAAAGACAGGGTTGCAGACCTGTCTAAGACATGCAAATGAATATACAGGAATATTTACAGTTGCTATATATATATATAGCAATGCACACACATATACACAGGTAGACTCAGGTGCAAAAATATATATATATAATAGGTAAAAAACAGAGTAGACAAAAAACTCACTAATAATATATTACATTAAAAAAATATATCTCTCTCTACTCTGTCTCTCTGCCACTATCCTCTGCTTTTCTGTCTCTTTAAAATGTTTCTAATGAACAATAATAATATCTATATCATCCTTTAGTGATGATGGATCTCATTGCAATGCTTTGTAATCAGATGCAGATAGATAAATGAATGATCTCACTCTCCCTCCGCTCGCTCTTACAATCTGCCCCTCGGAGCTGACCCCCAGTGTTCTTGAGATAAATCCTTTTGAAATCTCCTTCGAGAAGTCTTGTCCGGGAGACCAATACGGCCGCTGGGGTCAGCCTCACTCTGGGTGGCTGGTGGAAAGCTGTGACATCAGCCCGGGATGATATTGCAGCTTTTGATTGGCTGGCACCTCAGTCATCTCGGTTTTCCTCGGCAAACGTTAAAAAAAATCTGAAATACCTCAATAATGGGGGGAGGGGGGGTGGGGGAGGGGGGTCCTCGAAGCTTTCAGTACTGCAGTTTAACTCCAAGGGCCTGGAGGTAGGCACAATTTTTTGAGGGAGCATTTGGATCTGCAGCGGAGTGGCCGTCTCCTTTGGTCCACGAATTTCCGCGGATCTATGTCAAAAAGGGCGATCCGCGTTTCGCGGAATTTTTTATTATTATTACCAATACGCCCCACAGATTCCGCAACCCGTTGGGCAAATTTGTAGAATCCAAAATCCGCAGGCAGATTCATAAGAACCCGCCGACGGATCGCTGAATCTGCGGATTGGATTCCCACGAATCCGTCCACGGGTTCTATCCAATGGCGGGTTTTGATGAATCCACATGGATTGAAACCCGCCCAAATCCCGATTTTACACCGTGAAACGGATTTTGGGGGTGTAACATCAGCGAAAATCCGGGAGGCGGATTCGTCCATCTCTACAAGGGACCTCCTAGTTCATTTAAGGTAATAAACTCAAATACTAGCGGTGGGAGAGGGAGGGAGTAGTTCTTACCTTGCTACTTTCAGCTCCAGAGAACCTCGGGTTCCGAAGATACTTACCGTAGAAGGTACCGGTGTTCAGTTCCCTCCAGGGAAAACAAAATGGCGGTGTAAATCTCTCATGTCACACGGGCCTATAAGAAGTCACAATATCATCTGTTGCAGCTTCCTCTTGGCCCGATTGACACGAGGGATTTAAAATGAGGAAGAAACGGCACTACAGGTACCTTTAAAAGATGTATCTTGGGGACCCGGGGTTTAGCTAAAAATAATACGTTTTGGGACCCACTCCATTGAACTTTGACCCCCACAGTAATAGCTATTTTACTGGATTATCCCATATTACGCCAACGTGTTATGTACATAGACACATATAGATTGTATAAACAGATTGAGAACAGATGAGAACAAAATGATCTGACATCTCCAGGGAAAAATCAAAACAAATAAACTAATCCATTGAGTGGAATGCAGATTATTTGCCATCCAGCAGGTGGGACTTTAAACACTACACCAGGGGTGCTCAGATCCAGTCCTGAAGCCCTCCACAAAAGGTCAGGTTTTCAGGATATCACAAAGACTAAGGCTCCGATTGAGCCACCTGTGCTGAAGCAGGGACTGATAAGCCTAAAGAAAGCTAACCGTGCTTTCAACAAAGATTTGGCTGCTTTAATTTTTCCGTGAAATTCAGGATTACGTTGAATTTCTTTGTCCTACATTTGTCTCTGGATTGGGAGAGTTTTTGTACCCTTAGCCCACCGTGTCCTTATCAGAGAGCCAATAAAGATCGGGGGAGGGAGGGAAAAGGAGGGTATTGCCCGTGTTAACTCTTGTTGAACACACATTGGCCTATGTACTAAGCCAGTGGTACATGGTGCTCCCCCTGCTGGAGAATATTTGTTCAGTAACCGCCTAATGAATAAATCTTATTGCCTAACCATCAGACTATCGCTAACAAAACTGTGTGACCGATCCCAGGCAGTGTAGTGTACTGCGCTTGTGAGGGGAATACACGCTTAATAAGGCCCCAAACTGCACCTCCGTGAGTGCAGGCAGCATCAGGGGTATAGCTGTCAATCACTGCAGGAGTTTCCAAAGTCACGCCCCATAATGCCTTGCTGCTGTGGATGCAAAGTATTGTGGGGAGCGACTCTGGGAGCTCCTGCTGTAAGTGACAGCTATAACCCCCCACGTGCAGTTTGGGGCCTTACTAAGTGCGCACTCCCCACACACTCTCATACTGCCTGGGGGACGCCGGTACAGATTGTATTTCGCGAACCTCTTGGAGACACCTCGCGTACTCCTAGGGGTTCCCAAACCCCCAGTTGGGAATCTCTGCACTAAGCAGGGATCTCCATGTTGCAAAAACTGGGTCTGAATTCAAAGTCATAGACATTTCACAATGATGATCATACTTCAGAGGAACATGAACCAACCATAAATAATCATTACATTCAATATCTTATGTGTTTTTTTTTTTTTTTTAATAAATCTATTGTATAGTATTAGATAATACTTACTGCATTTCCTCCCCCCACTCTTTATGCTTTTAAAGGATTTTTAATGTATTAAGCTTCCTTGTGTTGCTGTAGCAACCATTTAGAAAACCACAGCACGTCCTCTTTTGAAATAGGCAGCCATTTTGTGAGCCCTGGGAAGCACAGGAGAACGGATCAATCAGCAGCTTAAATAATTGCCATAAATATATATATATATATATATATATATATATATATATATATATATATATATATATATATATATATATATAACTGCTGCATTTATTAGTGGAAAAGTGTAAGAGTCAATGTCCCTTGAAGATCCTAAGTGCCTTTGGGAAACGTACAGTGTTATCTCAGTGACATCTGATAGAGGTGAACAGATTATGCTATAGTTTGTGATGAGCCTTTGAAAGCTTGAAGTGGGATTGAAGAGATCATATGGATTTATGCTGATGGTGGGAAAAAGTCCTGGGGCTAAATTGCTCCACTAGAGATGCATCTACCTTATCATGAAGCTATGCTAAGCTGGTGGACATTAGTACATGCAAAGAACAGACCTTTTCATCTTATTGCTAACACTCACTTTAGCAACAGAATTAGGATAACCCAAAAATGTACAGGAGAACTTTCCTGTTTGACCTACAAAGGTAATCTTCATCTTCCAACCTAGTGTTGTCCCTAATGCAGGGGTGGCCAAATCCAGTCCTCGGGTCAGGTTTTAAGCATATCCCTGCTTCAGCACAGGTGGCTCAATCAGTGGCTCAGTCGAAGAGCTGGGCCACTGATTGAGCTACCTGTGCTGGAGCATGGATATTGTCCTGGAACAGGAATTCTTTCTGCCCCCTCTGTTTCACCCCCCCTTCCCTTTGGCAGCCCTGTCTGCTAGTTATTTGTATGTAAGCTTCCCTGCAGCTTCATTCCTAGTGCAGATGGAATGGATACATTGTGTTGCCTTTCTCTCTCCAGTCTGCCAGTATACTGGTTGCCCTGGCAACATCTCCAGTCCTCCAAGTTAATGGACTTTCCCTTTCTCCCCTGTCTGTTTTCACAGGTAGTTTTGCCTGACACCTATTCCTGTGTCACAAGCAGTACACACTTCCTTTACTTCCTGACTCTGACTGAGTGAGTACGTTTCATGTTACACTCCTCTGGCAAGGCCATCTCCTTTTACCTGCCCTTAACTGCAAACTCACAACTACATCACATCCACAAGTGCCTGTATTTACTGCTGCTTTTCTAATAAAGTGAAGGAAATATTATAGGACTTGGCGTGCTTTGGAAAGGGGGCTTAGTTAAAGCTAACTGGAGCTATTCACACTTCACACATGACCCTGGCTTCAGGATAGATATCCTGCCCTGTTGGTAGCTCTTAAGGGCTGGAGTTGGCCACCCTTGCTCTAATGCAAACTTTTCTTGCTGCGCCCCCCAATCTTCTCTCTTCCGTTCTCACGCCCCGTCCCTTAACTCAGATCGGCGCCATTTGATGTCGCGTTGCCATGGGGAGGCGTCTGGAGCCGGCTGAATCTCGGTAAGTATAGGTTGCAGAGGCCTCGCGCGGTCCCCCAGCATTTAATTTAAATGCCTTGTGGAAGAGCGCAGGGCCTCTGCAACCGCCCCCCCCCCCCCCAAAAACAAGGTGCCAGGCGCAACAAATTAGCAATATCGTAAACCTGTTTGGATGGTCGAAGACTGAATTTCAAAGACCTAAGCAAAAAATGTGAAGCATGACATGAAATGTAGATCTGATTTCTCACAAAGAATGTCTAGTATTCGGGTTTGCAATGCTGCAGCCTGACGGTAAACACACCATAAGCAGTCTATACCGTCACCATAAGCAGTCTATACCGTCACCATAAGCAGTCTATACCGTCACCATAAGCAGTCTATACCGTCACCATAAGCAGTCTATACCGTCACCATAAGCAGTCTATACCGTCACCATAAGCAGTCTATACAGTCACCATAAGCAGTCTATACAGTCACCATAAGCAGTCTATACCGTCACCATAAGCAGTCTATACCGTCACCATAAGCAGTCTATACCGTCACCATAAGCAGTCTATACCGTCACCATAAGCAGTCTATACCGTCACCATAAGCAGTCTATACAGTCACCATAAGCAGTCTATACCGTCACCATAAGCAGTCTATACCGTCACCATAAGCAGTCTATACCGTCACCATAAGCAGTCTATACCGTCACCATAAGCAGTCTATACCGTCACCATAAGCAGTCTATACAGTCACCATAAGCAGTCTATACCGTCACCCTAAGCAGTCTATACCGTCACCATAAGCAGTCTATACCGTCACCATAAGCAGTCTATACCGTCACCATAAGCAGTCTATACCGTCACCATAAGCAGTCTATACAGTCACCATAAGCAGTCTATACCGTCACCATAAGCAGTCTATACAGTCACCATAAGCAGTCTATACCGTCACCATAAGCAGTCTATACCGTCACTATAAGCAGTCTATACAGTCACCATAAGCAGTCTATACAGTCACCATAAGCAGTCTATACAGTCACCATAAGCAGTCTATACAGTCACCATAAGCAGTCTATACAGTCACCATAAGCAGTCTATATAGTCACCATAAGCAGTCTATACATGTACCATAAGCCGCTATACCGGGCCGGATTACCCATTAGGCCCAAAGTTAGGGGGCCCCTGTAGGTTGTGGTGGGCCGGTGCTGCGGCTCCCCATGCAGCAGCCCGGCGTCACTGTCTGCCGTACGCTTCTGATCGGTGCCAGGATCCAACTTCTGCCCGACCGGAAGAGGAAGCTGCAGACTCCCTGGACCTCACCCAGGGCAAGGGGGTGTGCGTGTCAGAGAGGGGGGGGGAGTCTCTTACCTTCCCCTGCAGCGTAGCATTGCATGGCGCCGAGACGTCACATGGCGTCGCGTTGCCATGACAACGCGGCCTCATATGATTTATGGGGGCGTGACTGAGGAGTTACAGGGGCGCGGCCATGACGTCACCCGGCAAGTTCGCCATCATTGGCTGGGCTGAACCATCGGAGTGCGTGGCCTAGCGCTGCGTCGCTAGGTCAAATCTCAATCTTCCTGATTCCTGACAATACTGTCGGCGCAGCGGCCGCCCCTCGCAGCGGGCCCAGCCCTATTGAGAGGCGGCTCTTGTTCCTGCAGCGGCCGCCATAGCGAGCGCTGCAGTAGCCAGCGGGGACCTGGCCTAAGTCTTTGGAAGCCACCTTATTCCCTGTTCACTTCAATAGGCCATGAAGACATGTATGATTTAGCTCTGCTTAGCAAACCTAGGCCTGAGTTACTTGGACTATGATAAACAGCACTTAACCCTTTTGCTGTTAGAAAAGCCTAGAAGTCCCACTTAGGACAAAAGTGAACTAATGGCCGTGGCAGTTTAATAACCTAAACGCAGGGGATTGGTACCTTTACACAACATAAAGTACACGGTTTTTTTTTTAATTGCTTTCCTAAAGCTTTGGAGTGTTTTTACCACCCTTTATCTAATCTCTTTCGTGATAACATTGTTTGCAATCTCTGAATCTACAGGTAATTATTTTTGAGGGTGGGGGGGAGGCAGGGTTTTGCTTGCTCTGTCTGACTCCCCTTTAAAGGTGGGAAAATTTGACTTTAAAGGAGCACTCTGTGCAATATCCTACATGTGTTTGGAAGTGAAACGTCTTAGCTGGCACAAGCACCTACACAAATCTCACAGGGAAAAAAGTCTGCATGGGAACGAAAATTGTAACGGAAGTGAGGGGCTGCGCATGTGCAGTGCCAGAAGTGAGGGGCTGCGCATGTGCAGTGCCGGAAGTGAGGGGCTGCGCATGTGCAGTGCCAGAAGTGAGGGGCTTCGCGTGTGCAGTGCCGGAAGTGAGGGGCTGCGCATGTGCAGTGCCAGAAGTGAGGGGATGCGCATGTGCAGTGCCAGAAGTGAGGGACTGCGCATGTGCAGTGCCAGAAGTGAGGGGATGCGCATGTGCAGTGCCAGAAGTGAGGGGCTGCGCATGTGCAGTGCCAGAAGTGAGGGGCTGCGCATGTGCAGTGCCAGAAGTGAGGGACTGCGCATGTGCAGTGCCAGAAGTGAGGGGCTGCGCATGTGCAGTGCCAGAAGTGAGGGACTGCGCATGTGCAGTGTCAGAAGTGAGGGGATGCGCATGTGCAGTGCCAGAAGTGAGGGACTGCGCATGTGCAGTGCCAGAAGTGAGGGGCTTCTCATGTGCAGTGCCAGAAGTGAGGGGATGCGCATGTGCAGTGCCAGAAGTGAGGGGCTTCTCATGTGCAGTGCCAGAAGTGAGGGGATGCGCATGTGCAGTGCCAGAAGTGAGGGACTGCGCATGTGCAGTGCCAGAAGTGAGGGGCTTCGCATGTGCAGTGCCAGAAGTGAGGGGCTTCGCATGTGCAGTGCCAGAAGTGAGGGGCTTCGCATGTGCAGTGCCAGAAGTGAGGGGCTGCGCATGTGCAGTGCCGGAAGTTAGGGACAGCGCATGTGCAGTGCCAGAAGTGAGGGACTGCGCATGTGCAGTGCCGGAAGTGAGGGACTGCGCATGTGCAGTGCCAGAAGTGAGCGGCTGCGCATGTGCAGTGCCAGAAGTGAGGGACTGCGCATGTGCAGTGCCAGAAGTGAGGGACTGCGCATGTGCAGTGCCAGAAGTTAGGGACTGCGCATATGCAGTGCCAGAAGTGAGGGACTGCGCATGTGCAGTGCCAGAAGTGCGGGACTGCGCATGTGCAGTGCCAGAAGTGAGGGAATGCGCTTCTGCAGTGCCAGAAGTGAGGGACAGCGCATGTGCAGTGCCAGAAGTGAGGGACTGCGCGTGTGGAGTGCCAGAAGTGAGGGACTGCGCATGTGCAGTGCCAGAAGTGAGGGGCTGTGCATGTGCGGTGCCAGAAGTGAGGAGCTTCTCATGTGCAGTGCCAGAAGTGAGGGACTGCGTATGTTCAGTGCCAGAAGTGAGGGGCTGCGCATGTGCAGTGCCAGAAGTGAGGGACAGCGCATGTGCAGTGCCAGAAGTGAGGGGTTTCGCATGTGCAGTGCCAGAAGTGAGGGACTGCGCATGTGCAGTGCTAGAAGTGAGGGACTGCGCATGTGCAGTGCCAGAAGTGAGGGGCTTCTCATGTGCAGTGCCCGAAGTGAGGGGCTGCGCATGTGCAGTGCCAGAAGTGAGGGGCTTCACATGTGCAGTGCCAGAAGTGAGTGACTGCGCATGTGCAGTGCCGGAAGTGAGGCGCTGCGCATTTGCAGTGCCAGAAGTGAGGGGCTTCTCATGTGCAGTGCCAGAAGTGAGGGACTGCGCATGTGCAGTGCCAGAAGGGAGGGGCTGTGCATGTGCGGTGCCAGAAGTGAGGGGCTTCTCATGTGCGGTGCCAGAAGTGAGGGGCTGTGCATGTGCAGTGCCAGAAGTGAGGGGCTGTGCATGTGCAGTGCCAGAAGTGAGGGGCTGCGCATGTGCAGTGCCAGAAGTGAGGGGCTGCGCATGTGCAGTGCCAGAAGTGAGGGACTGCGCATGTGCAGTGCCAGAAGTGAGGGACTGCGCATGTGCAGTGCTAGAAGTGAGGGACTGCGCATGTGCAGTGCCAGAAGTGAGGGACTGCGCAAGTGCAGTGCCAGAAGTGAGGGGCTTCTCATGTGCATTGCCAGAAGTGATGGACTGCGCATGTGCAGTGCCAGAAGTGAGGGACTGCGCATGTGCAGTGCCAGAAGTGAGGGGCTTCTCATGTGCAGTGCCAGAAGTGAGGGGCTTCTCATGTGCAGTGCCAAAAGTGAGGGACTGCGCATGTGCAGTGCCAGAAGTGAGGGGCTTCTCATGTGCAGTGCCAGAAGTGAGGGACTGCGCATGTGCAGTGCCAGAAGTGAGGGACTGCGCATGTGCAGTGCCAGAAGTGAGGGACTGTGCATGTGCAGTGCCAGAAGTGAGGGGCTTTGCATGTGCAGTGCCAGAAGTGAGGGGCTGCGCATGTGCAGTGCCAGAAGTGAGGGACTGCGCTTTAGCAGTGCCAGAAGTGAGGGACTGCGCATGTGCAGTGCCAGAAGTGAGGGACTGCACATGTGCAGTGCTAGAAGTGAGGGACTGCGCATGTGCAGTGCCAGAAGTGAGGGGCTTCTCATGTGCAGTGCCAGAAGTGAGGGGCTTCGCATGTGCAGTGCCAGAAGTGAGGAGCTGCGCATGTGCAGTGCCAGAAGTGAGGGGCTTCTCATGTGCAGTGCCAGAAGTGAGGGGCTTCTCATGTGCAGTGCCGGAAGTGAGGGGCTTCTCATGTGCAGTGCCAGAAGTGAGGGGCTTCGCATGTGCAGTGCCGGAAGTGAGGAGCTGCGCATGTGCAGTGCCAGAAGTGAGGGGCTTCGCATGTGCAGTGCCAGAAGTGAGGGGCTTCGCATGTGCAATGCCAGAAGTGAGGGATTGCGCATGTGCAGTGCCGGAAGTGAGGGGCTTCTCATGTGCAATGCCAGAAGTGAGGGACTGTGCATGTGCAGTGCCAGAAGTGAGGGGCTATGCATGTGCAGTGCCAGAAGTGAGGGACTGCGCATGTGCAGTGCCAGAAGTGAGGGATTGCGCATGTGCAGTGCCAGAAGTGAGGGATTGCGCATGTGCAGTGCCAGAAGTGAGGGACAGCGCATGTGCAGTGCCCGAAGTGAGGGGCTGCGCATGTGCAGCACCAGAAGTGAGAGGCTTCTCATGTGCAGTGCCAGAAGTGAGGGACTGCGCATGTGCAGTGCCAGAAGTGAGGGGCTTCTCATGTGCAGTGCCAGAAGTGAGGGACTGCGCATGTGCAGTGCCAGAAGTGAGGGACTGCGCATGTGCAGCACCAGAAGTGAGGGGCTTCTCATGTGCAGTGCCAGAAGTGAGGGACTGTGCATGTGCAGTGCCAGAAGTGAGGGGCTTCTCATGTGCAGTGCCAGAAGTGAGGGGCTTCTCATGTGCAGTGCCAGAAGTGAGGGGCTGTGCATGTGCAGTGCCGGAAGTGAGGGGCTGCGCATGTGCAGTGCCAGAAGTGAGGGGCTTCTCATGTGCAGTGCCAGAAGTGAGGGGCTGTGCATGTGCAGTGCCAGAAGTGAGGGACTGCGCATGTGCAGTGCCAGAAGTGAGGGACTGCGCATGTGCAGTGCCAGAAGTGAGGGGCTGTGCATGTGCAGTGCCAGAAGTGAGGGACTGCGCATGTGCAGTGCCAGAAGTGAGGGGCTTCTCATGTGCAGTGCCAGAAGTGAGGGACTGTGCATGTGCAGCGCCAGAAGTGAGGGGCTGTGCATGTGCAGTGCCAGAAGTGAGGGACTGCGCATGTGCAGTGCCAGAAGTGAGGGGCTTCTCATGTGCAGTGCCAGAAGTGAGGGGCTGTGCATGTGCAGTGCCGGAAGTGAGGGACAGTGCATGTGCAGTGCCGGAAGTGAGGGGCTGCGCACGTGTAGTGCCGGAAGTGAAGGACAGCGCATGTGCAGTGCCAGAAGTGAGGGGCTGTGCATGTGCAGTGCCAGAAGTGAGGGGCTTCTCATGTGCAGTGCCGGAAGTGAGGGACAGTGCATGTGCAGTGCCGGAAGTGAGGGGCTGCGCACGTGCAGTGCCGGAAGTGAGGGGCTTCGCATGTGCAGTGCCAGAAGTGAGGGGCTTCTCATGTGCAGTGCCAGAAGTGAGGGACAGCGCATGTGCAGTGCCAGAAGTGAGGGATTGCGCATGTGCAGTGCCGGAAGTGAGGGGCTTCTCATGTGCAATGCCAGAAGTGAGGGACTGCGCATGTGCAGTGCCAGAAGTGAGGGACTGCGCATGTGCAGTGCCAGAAGTGAGGGACTGCGCATGTGCAGTGCCAGAAGTGAGGGACTGCGCATGTGCAGTGCCAGAAGTGAGGGGCTTCGCATGTGCAGTGCCAGAAGTGAGGGAATGCGCATGTGCAGTGCCAGAAGTGAGGGATTGCGCATGTGCAGTGCCAGAAGTGAGGGACAGCACAATTTGCAGTGCCCGAAGTGAGGGGCTGCGCATGTGCAGTGCCAGAAGTGAGGGGCTTCTCATGTGCAGTGCCAGAAGTGAGGGACTGCGCATGTGCAGTGCCAGAAGTGAGGGGCTTCTCATGTGCAGTGCCAGAAGTGAGGGACTGCGCATGTGCAGTGCCAGAAGTGAGGGACTGCGCATGTGCAGCACCAGAAGTGAGGGGCTTCTCATGTGCAGTGCCAGAAGTGAGGGGCTTCTCATGTGCAGTGCCAGAAGTGAGGGGCTTCTCATGTGCAGTGCCAGAAGTGAGGGACTGCGCATGTACAGTGCCAGAAGTGAGGGGCTTCTCATGTGCAGTGCCAGAAGTGAGGGGCTTCTCATGTGCAGTGCCAGAAGGGAGGGGCTGTGCATGTGCAGTGCCGGAAGTGAGGGGCTGCGCATGTGCAGTGCCAGAAGTGAGGGGCTTCTCATGTGCAGTGCCAGAAGTGAGGGACTGCGCATGTGCAGTGCCAGAAGTGAGGGGCTGCGCATGTGCAGTGCCAGAAGTGAGGGGCTGCGCATGTGCAGTGCCAGAAGTGAGGGGCTTCTCATGTGCAGTGTCAGAAGTGAGGGACTGCGCATGTGCAGTGCCAGAAGTGAGGGGCTGTGCATGTGCAGTGCCAGAAGTGAGGGGCTTCGCATGTGCAGTGCCAGAAGTGAGGGGCTGCGCATGTGCAGTGCCAGAAGTGAGGGACTGCGCTTCTGCAGTGCCAGAAGTGAGGGGCTGTGCATGTGCAGTGCCAGAAGTGAGGGGCTGTGCATGTGCAGTGCCAGAAGTGAGGGGCTTCGCATGTGCAGTGCCAGAAGTGAGCGGCTGCGCATGTGCAGTGCCAGAAGTGAGGGACTGCGCATGTGCAGTGCCAGAAGTGAGGGGCTTCTCATGTGCAGTGCCAGAAGTGAGGGGCTTCTCATGTGCAGTGTCAGAAGTGAGGGACTGTGCATGTGCAGTGCCAGAAGTGAGGGGCTGCGCATGTGCAGTGCCAGAAGTGAGGGGCTGCGCATGTGCAGTGCCAGAAGTGAGGGACTGCGCATGTGCAGTGCCAGAAGTGAGGGACTGCGCATGTGCAGTGCTAGAAGTGAGGGACTGCGCATGTGCAGTGCCAGAAGTGAGGGACTGCGCAAGTGCAGTGCCAGAAGTGAGGGGCTTCTCATGTGCATTGCCAGAAGTGAGGGACTGCGCATGTGCAGTGCCAGAAGTGAGGGACTGCGCATGTGCAGTGCCAGAAGTGAGGGGCTTCTCATGTGCAGTGCCAGAAGTGAGGGGCTTCTCATGTGCAGTGCCAAAAGTGAGGGACTGCGCATGTGCAGTGCCAGAAGTGAGGGGCTTCTCATGTGCAGTGCCAGAAGTGAGGGACTGCGCATGTGCAGTGCCAGAAGTGAGGGACTGCGCATGTGCAGTGCCAGAAGTGAGGGACTGTGCATGTGCAGTGCCAGAAGTGAGGGGCTTTGCATGTGCAGTGCCAGAAGTGAGGGGCTGCGCATGTGCAGTGCCAGAAGTGAGGGACTGCGCTTTAGCTGTGCCAGAAGTGAGGGACTGCGCATGTGCAGTGCCAGAAGTGAGGGACTGCACATGTGCAGTGCTAGAAGTGAGGGACTGCGCATGTGCAGTGCCAGAAGTGAGGGGCTTCTCATGTGCAGTGCCAGAAGTGAGGGGCTTCGCATGTGCAGTGCCAGAAGTGAGGAGCTGCGCATGTGCAGTGCCAGAAGTGAGGGGCTTCTCATGTGCAGTGCCAGAAGTGAGGGGCTTCTCATGTGCAGTGCCGGAAGTGAGGGGCTTCTCATGTGCAGTGCCAGAAGTGAGGGGCTTCGCATGTGCAGTGCCGGAAGTGAGGAGCTGCGCATGTGCAGTGCCAGAAGTGAGGGGCTTCGCATGTGCAGTGCCAGAAGTGAGGGGCTTCGCATGTGCAATGCCAGAAGTGAGGGATTGCGCATGTGCAGTGCCGGAAGTGAGGGGCTTCTCATGTGCAATGCCAGAAGTGAGGGACTGTGCATGTGCAGTGCCAGAAGTGAGGGGCTATGCATGTGCAGTGCCAGAAGTGAGGGACTGCGCATGTGCAGTGCCAGAAGTGAGGGATTGCGCATGTGCAGTGCCAGAAGTGAGGGATTGCGCATGTGCAGTGCCAGAAGTGAGGGACAGCGCATGTGCAGTGCCCGAAGTGAGGGGCTGCGCATGTGCAGCACCAGAAGTGAGAGGCTTCTCATGTGCAGTGCCAGAAGTGAGGGACTGCGCATGTGCAGTGCCAGAAGTGAGGGGCTTCTCATGTGCAGTGCCAGAAGTGAGGGACTGCGCATGTGCAGTGCCAGAAGTGAGGGACTGCGCATGTGCAGCACCAGAAGTGAGGGGCTTCTCATGTGCAGTGCCAGAAGTGAGGGACTGTGCATGTGCAGTGCCAGAAGTGAGGGGCTTCTCATGTGCAGTGCCAGAAGTGAGGGGCTTCTCATGTGCAGTGCCAGAAGTGAGGGGCTGTGCATGTGCAGTGCCGGAAGTGAGGGGCTGCGCATGTGCAGTGCCAGAAGTGAGGGGCTTCTCATGTGCAGTGCCAGAAGTGAGGGGCTGTGCATGTGCAGTGCCAGAAGTGAGGGACTGCGCATGTGCAGTGCCAGAAGTGAGGGACTGCGCATGTGCAGTGCCAGAAGTGAGGGGCTGTGCATGTGCAGTGCCAGAAGTGAGGGACTGCGCATGTGCAGTGCCAGAAGTGAGGGGCTTCTCATGTGCAGTGCCAGAAGTGAGGGACTGTGCATGTGCAGCGCCAGAAGTGAGGGGCTGTGCATGTGCAGTGCCAGAAGTGAGGGACTGCGCATGTGCAGTGCCAGAAGTGAGGGGCTTCTCATGTGCAGTGCCAGAAGTGAGGGGCTGTGCATGTGCAGTGCCGGAAGTGAGGGACAGTGCATGTGCAGTGCCGGAAGTGAGGGGCTGCGCACGTGTAGTGCCGGAAGTGAAGGACAGCGCATGTGCAGTGCCAGAAGTGAGGGGCTGTGCATGTGCAGTGCCAGAAGTGAGGGGCTTCTCATGTGCAGTGCCGGAAGTGAGGGACAGTGCATGTGCAGTGCCGGAAGTGAGGGGCTGCGCACGTGCAGTGCCGGAAGTGAGGGGCTTCGCATGTGCAGTGCCAGAAGTGAGGGGCTTCTCATGTGCAGTGCCAGAAGTGAGGGACAGCGCATGTGCAGTGCCAGAAGTGAGGGATTGCGCATGTGCAGTGCCGGAAGTGAGGGGCTTCTCATGTGCAATGCCAGAAGTGAGGGACTGCGCATGTGCAGTGCCAGAAGTGAGGGACTGCGCATGTGCAGTGCCAGAAGTGAGGGACTGCGCATGTGCAGTGCCAGAAGTGAGGGACTGCGCATGTGCAGTGCCAGAAGTGAGGGGCTTCGCATGTGCAGTGCCAGAAGTGAGGGAATGCGCATGTGCAGTGCCAGAAGTGAGGGATTGCGCATGTGCAGTGCCAGAAGTGAGGGACAGCACAATTTGCAGTGCCCGAAGTGAGGGGCTGCGCATGTGCAGTGCCAGAAGTGAGGGGCTTCTCATGTGCAGTGCCAGAAGTGAGGGACTGCGCATGTGCAGTGCCAGAAGTGAGGGGCTTCTCATGTGCAGTGCCAGAAGTGAGGGACTGCGCATGTGCAGTGCCAGAAGTGAGGGACTGCGCATGTGCAGCACCAGAAGTGAGGGGCTTCTCATGTGCAGTGCCAGAAGTGAGGGGCTTCTCATGTGCAGTGCCAGAAGTGAGGGGCTTCTCATGTGCAGTGCCAGAAGTGAGGGACTGCGCATGTACAGTGCCAGAAGTGAGGGGCTTCTCATGTGCAGTGCCAGAAGTGAGGGGCTTCTCATGTGCAGTGCCAGAAGTGAGGGGCTGTGCATGTGCAGTGCCGGAAGTGAGGGGCTGCGCATGTGCAGTGCCAGAAGTGAGGGGCTTCTCATGTGCAGTGCCAGAAGTGAGGGACTGCGCATGTGCAGTGCCAGAAGTGAGGGGCTGCGCATGTGCAGTGCCAGAAGTGAGGGGCTGCGCATGTGCAGTGCCAGAAGTGAGGGGCTTCTCATGTGCAGTGTCAGAAGTGAGGGACTGCGCATGTGCAGTGCCAGAAGTGAGGGGCTGTGCATGTGCAGTGCCAGAAGTGAGGGGCTTCGCATGTGCAGTGCCAGAAGTGAGGGGCTGCGCATGTGCAGTGCCAGAAGTGAGGGACTGCGCTTCTGCAGTGCCAGAAGTGAGGGGCTGTGCATGTGCAGTGCCAGAAGTGAGGGGCTGTGCATGTGCAGTGCCAGAAGTGAGGGGCTTCGCATGTGCAGTGCCAGAAGTGAGGGGCTGTGCATGTGCAGTGCCAGAAGTGAGGGGCTTCGCATGTGCAGTGCCAGAAGTGAGGGGCTGCGCATGTGCAGTGCCAGAAGTGAGGGACTGCGCTTCTGCAGTGCCAGAAGTGAGGGGCTGTGCATGTGCAGTGCCAGAAGTGAGGGGCTGTGCATGTGCAGTGCCAGAAGTGAGGGGCTTCGCATGTGCAGTGCCAGAAGTGAGCGGCTGCGCATGTGCAGTGCCAGAAGTGAGGGACTGCGCATGTGCAGTGCCAGAAGTGAGGGGCTTCTCATGTGCAGTGCCAGAAGTGAGGGGCTTCTCATGTGCAGTGTCAGAAGTGAGGGACTGTGCATGTGCAGTGCCAGAAGTGAGGGGCTGCGCATGTGCAGTGCCAGAAGTGAGGGGCTGCGCATGTGCAGTGCCAGAAGTGAGGGACTGCGCATGTGCAGTGCCAGAAGTGAGGGACTGCGCATGTGCAGTGCTAGAAGTGAGGGACTGCGCATGTGCAGTGCCAGAAGTGAGGGACTGCGCAAGTGCAGTGCCAGAAGTGAGGGGCTTCTCATGTGCATTGCCAGAAGTGAGGGACTGCGCATGTGCAGTGCCAGAAGTGAGGGACTGCGCATGTGCAGTGCCAGAAGTGAGGGGCTTCTCATGTGCAGTGCCAGAAGTGAGGGGCTTCTCATGTGCAGTGCCAAAAGTGAGGGACTGCGCATGTGCAGTGCCAGAAGTGAGGGGCTTCTCATGTGCAGTGCCAGAAGTGAGGGACTGCGCATGTGCAGTGCCAGAAGTGAGGGACTGCGCATGTGCAGTGCCAGAAGTGAGGGACTGTGCATGTGCAGTGCCAGAAGTGAGGGGCTTTGCATGTGCAGTGCCAGAAGTGAGGGGCTGCGCATGTGCAGTGCCAGAAGTGAGGGACTGCGCTTTAGCAGTGCCAGAAGTGAGGGACTGCGCATGTGCAGTGCCAGAAGTGAGGGACTGCACATGTGCAGTGCTAGAAGTGAGGGACTGCGCATGTGCAGTGCCAGAAGTGAGGGGCTTCTCATGTGCAGTGCCAGAAGTGAGGGGCTTCGCATGTGCAGTGCCAGAAGTGAGGAGCTGCGCATGTGCAGTGCCAGAAGTGAGGGGCTTCTCATGTGCAGTGCCAGAAGTGAGGGGCTTCTCATGTGCAGTGCCGGAAGTGAGGGGCTTCTCATGTGCAGTGCCAGAAGTGAGGGGCTTCGCATGTGCAGTGCCGGAAGTGAGGAGCTGCGCATGTGCAGTGCCAGAAGTGAGGGGCTTCGCATGTGCAGTGCCAGAAGTGAGGGGCTTCGCATGTGCAATGCCAGAAGTGAGGGATTGCGCATGTGCAGTGCCGGAAGTGAGGGGCTTCTCATGTGCAATGCCAGAAGTGAGGGACTGTGCATGTGCAGTGCCAGAAGTGAGGGGCTATGCATGTGCAGTGCCAGAAGTGAGGGACTGCGCATGTGCAGTGCCAGAAGTGAGGGATTGCGCATGTGCAGTGCCAGAAGTGAGGGATTGCGCATGTGCAGTGCCAGAAGTGAGGGACAGCGCATGTGCAGTGCCCGAAGTGAGGGGCTGCGCATGTGCAGCACCAGAAGTGAGAGGCTTCTCATGTGCAGTGCCAGAAGTGAGGGACTGCGCATGTGCAGTGCCAGAAGTGAGGGGCTTCTCATGTGCAGTGCCAGAAGTGAGGGACTGCGCATGTGCAGTGCCAGAAGTGAGGGACTGCGCATGTGCAGCACCAGAAGTGAGGGGCTTCTCATGTGCAGTGCCAGAAGTGAGGGACTGTGCATGTGCAGTGCCAGAAGTGAGGGGCTTCTCATGTGCAGTGCCAGAAGTGAGGGGCTTCTCATGTGCAGTGCCAGAAGTGAGGGGCTGTGCATGTGCAGTGCCGGAAGTGAGGGGCTGCGCATGTGCAGTGCCAGAAGTGAGGGGCTTCTCATGTGCAGTGCCAGAAGTGAGGGGCTGTGCATGTGCAGTGCCAGAAGTGAGGGACTGCGCATGTGCAGTGCCAGAAGTGAGGGACTGCGCATGTGCAGTGCCAGAAGTGAGGGGCTGTGCATGTGCAGTGCCAGAAGTGAGGGACTGCGCATGTGCAGTGCCAGAAGTGAGGGGCTTCTCATGTGCAGTGCCAGAAGTGAGGGACTGTGCATGTGCAGCGCCAGAAGTGAGGGGCTGTGCATGTGCAGTGCCAGAAGTGAGGGACTGCGCATGTGCAGTGCCAGAAGTGAGGGGCTTCTCATGTGCAGTGCCAGAAGTGAGGGGCTGTGCATGTGCAGTGCCGGAAGTGAGGGACAGTGCATGTGCAGTGCCGGAAGTGAGGGGCTGCGCACGTGTAGTGCCGGAAGTGAAGGACAGCGCATGTGCAGTGCCAGAAGTGAGGGGCTGTGCATGTGCAGTGCCAGAAGTGAGGGGCTTCTCATGTGCAGTGCCGGAAGTGAGGGACAGTGCATGTGCAGTGCCGGAAGTGAGGGGCTGCGCAAGTGCAGTGCCGGAAGTGAGGGGCTTCGCATGTGCAGTGCCAGAAGTGAGGGGCTTCTCATGTGCAGTGCCAGAAGTGAGGGACAGCGCATGTGCAGTGCCAGAAGTGAGGGATTGCGCATGTGCAGTGCCGGAAGTGAGGGGCTTCTCATGTGCAATGCCAGAAGTGAGGGACTGCGCATGTGCAGTGCCAGAAGTGAGGGACTGCGCATGTGCAGTGCCAGAAGTGAGGGACTGCGCATGTGCAGTGCCAGAAGTGAGGGACTGCGCATGTGCAGTGCCAGAAGTGAGGGGCTTCGCATGTGCAGTGCCAGAAGTGAGGGAATGCGCATGTGCAGTGCCAGAAGTGAGGGATTGCGCATGTGCAGTGCCAGAAGTGAGGGACAGCACAATTTGCAGTGCCCGAAGTGAGGGGCTGCGCATGTGCAGTGCCAGAAGTGAGGGGCTTCTCATGTGCAGTGCCAGAAGTGAGGGACTGCGCATGTGCAGTGCCAGAAGTGAGGGGCTTCTCATGTGCAGTGCCAGAAGTGAGGGACTGCGCATGTGCAGTGCCAGAAGTGAGGGACTGCGCATGTGCAGCACCAGAAGTGAGGGGCTTCTCATGTGCAGTGCCAGAAGTGAGGGGCTTCTCATGTGCAGTGCCAGAAGTGAGGGGCTTCTCATGTGCAGTGCCAGAAGTGAGGGACTGCGCATGTACAGTGCCAGAAGTGAGGGGCTTCTCATGTGCAGTGCCAGAAGTGAGGGGCTTCTCATGTGCAGTGCCAGAAGTGAGGGGCTGTGCATGTGCAGTGCCGGAAGTGAGGGGCTGCGCATGTGCAGTGCCAGAAGTGAGGGGCTTCTCATGTGCAGTGCCAGAAGTGAGGGACTGCGCATGTGCAGTGCCAGAAGTGAGGGGCTGCGCATGTGCAGTGCCAGAAGTGAGGGGCTGCGCATGTGCAGTGCCAGAAGTGAGGGGCTTCTCATGTGCAGTGTCAGAAGTGAGGGACTGCGCATGTGCAGTGCCAGAAGTGAGGGGCTGTGCATGTGCAGTGCCAGAAGTGAGGGGCTTCGCATGTGCAGTGCCAGAAGTGAGGGGCTGCGCATGTGCAGTGCCAGAAGTGAGGGACTGCGCTTCTGCAGTGCCAGAAGTGAGGGGCTGTGCATGTGCAGTGCCAGAAGTGAGGGGCTGTGCATGTGCAGTGCCAGAAGTGAGGGGCTTCGCATGTGCAGTGCCAGAAGTGAGCGGCTGCGCATGTGCAGTGCCAGAAGTGAGGGACTGTGCTTCTGCAGTGCCAGAAGTGAGGGGCTGCGCATGTGCAGTGCCAGAAGTGAGGGGCTTCGCATGTGCAGTACCAGAAGTGAGGGGCTGCGCATGTGCAATGCCAGAAGTGAGGGGCTTCGCATGTGCAATGCCAGAAGTGAGGGGCTTCGCATGTGCAGTGCCGGAAGTGAGGGACAGCGCATGTGCAGTGCCAGAAGTGAGGGACTGCGCATGTGCAGTGCCGGAAGTGAGAGACTGCGCATGTGCAGTGCCAGAAGTGAGCGGCTGCGCATGTGCAGTGCCAGAAGTGAGGGACTGCGCATGTGAAGTGCCAGAAGTGAGCGGCTGCGCATGTGCAGTGCCAGAAGTGAGGAGCTTCTCATGTGCAGTGCCAGAAGTGAGGGACTGCGTATGTTCAGTGCCAGAAGTGAGGGGCTGCGCATGTGCAGTGCCAGAAGTGAGGGACTGCGCAAGTGCAGTGCCAGAAGTGAGGGGCTTCTCATGTGCATTGCCAGAAGTGAGGGACTGCGCATGTGCAGTGCCAGAAGTGAGGGACTGCGCATGTGCAGTGCCAGAAGTGAGGGGCTTCTCATGTGCAGTGCCAGAAGTGAGGGGCTTCTCATGTGCAGTGCCAAAAGTGAGGGACTGCGCATGTGCAGTGCCAGAAGTGAGGGGCTTCTCATGTGCAGTGCCAGAAGTGAGGGACTGCGCATGTGCAGTGCCAGAAGTGAGGGACTGCGCATGTGCAGCACCAGAAGTGAGGGGCTTCTCATGTGCAGTGCCAGAAGTGAGGGACTGTGCATGTGCAGTGCCAGAAGTGAGGGGCTTCTCATGTGCAGTGCCAGAAGTGAGGGGCTTCTCATGTGCAGTGCCAGAAGTGAGGGGCTGTGCATGTGCAGTGCCGGAAGTGAGGGGCTGCGCATGTGCAGTGCCAGAAGTGAGGGGCTTCTCATGTGCAGTGCCAGAAGTGAGGGGCTGTGCATGTGCAGTGCCAGAAGTGAGGGACTGCGCATGTGCAGTGCCAGAAGTGAGGGACTGCGCATGTGCAGTGCCAGAAGTGAGGGGCTGTGCATGTGCAGTGCCAGAAGTGAGGGACTGCGCATGTGCAGTGCCAGAAGTGAGGGGCTTCTCATGTGCAGTGCCAGAAGTGAGGGACTGTGCATGTGCAGCGCCAGAAGTGAGGGGCTGTGCATGTGCAGTGCCAGAAGTGAGGGACTGCGCATGTGCAGTGCCAGAAGTGAGGGGCTTCTCATGTGCAGTGCCAGAAGTGAGGGGCTGTGCATGTGCAGTGCCGGAAGTGAGGGACAGTGCATGTGCAGTGCCAGAAGTGAGGGGCTGTGCATGTGCAGTGCCAGAAGTGAGGGGCTTCTCATGTGCAGTGCCGGAAGTGAGGGACAGTGCATGTGCAGTGCCGGAAGTGAGGGACTGTGCATGTGCAGTGCCAGAAGTGAGGGGCTTCTCATGTGCAGTGCCAGAAGTGAGGGGCTTCTCATGTGCAATGCCAGAAGTGAGGGACTGCGCATGTGCAGTGCCAGAAGTGAGGGACTGCGCATGTGCAGTGCCAGAAGTGAGGGACTGCGCATGTGCAGTGCTAGAAGTGATGGACTGCGCATGTGCAGTGCCAGAAGTGAGGGACTGCGCATGTGCAGTGCCAGAAGTGAGGGACTGCGCATGTGCAGTGCCAGAAGTGAGGGGCTTCGCATGTGCAGTGCCAGAAGTGAGGGATTGCGCATGTGCAGTGCCAGAAGTGAGGGATTGCGCATGTGCAGTGCCAGAAGTGAGGGACAGCACATGTGCAGTGCCCGAAGTGAGGGGCTGCGCATGTGCAGTGCCAGAAGTGAGGGGCTTCTCATGTGCAGTGCCAGAAGTGAGGGACTGCGCATGTGCAGTGCCAGAAGTGAGGGGCTTCTCATGTGCAGTGCCAGAAGTGAGGGACTGCGCATGTGCAGCACCAGAAGTGAGGGGCTTCTCATGTGCAGTGCCAGAAGTGAGGGGCTTCTCATGTGCAGTGCCAGAAGTGAGGGGCTTCTCATGTGCAGTGCCAGAAGTGAGGGGCTGTGCATGTGCAGTGCCGGAAGTGAGGGGCTGCGCATGTGCAGTGCCAGAAGTGAGGGGCTTCTCATGTGCAGTGCCAGAAGTGAGGGACTGCGCATGTACAGTGCCAGAAGTGAGGGGCTTCTCATGTGCAGTGCCAGAAGTGAGGGGCTTCTCATGTGCAGTGCCAGAAGTGAGGGGCTGTGCATGTGCAGTGCCGGAAGTGAGGGGCTGCGCATGTGCAGTGCCAGAAGTGAGGGGCTTCTCAAGTGCAGTGCCAGAAGTGAGGGACTGCGCATGTGCAGTGCCAGAAGTGAGGGGCTGCGCATGTGCAGTGCCAGAAGTGAGGGGCTGCGCATGTGCAGTGCCAGAAGTGAGGGGCTTCTCATGTGCAGTGTCAGAAGTGAGGGACTGCGCATGTGCAGTGCCAGAAGTGAGGGGCTGTGCATGTGCAGTGCCAGAAGTGAGGGGCTTCGCATGTACAGTGCCAGAAGTGAGGGGCTGCGCATGTGCAGTGCCAGAAGTGAGGGACTGCGCTTCTGCAGTGCCAGAAGTGAGGGGCTGTGCATGTGCAGTGCCAGAAGTGAGGGGCTGCGCATGTGCAGTGCCAGAAGTGAGGGACTGTGCTTCTGCAGTGCCAGAAGTGAGGGGCTGTGCATGTGCAGTGCCAGAAGTGAGGGGCTTCTCATGTGCAGTGCCGGAAGTGAGGGGCTGCGCATGTGCAGTGCCGGAAGTGAGGGACTGCGCATGTGCAGTGCCAGAAGTGAGGGGCTTCTCATGTGCAGTGCCAGAAGTGAGGGACTGCGCATGTGCAGTGCCAGAAGTGAGGGGCTGTGCATGTGCAGTGCCAGAAGTGAGGGACTGCGCATGTGCAGTGCCAGAAGTGAGGGGCTTCGCATGTGCAGTACCAGAAGTGAGGGGCTGCGCATGTGCAGTGCCGGAAGTGAGGGACAGCGCATGTGCAGTGCCAGAAGTGAGGGGCTGCGCATGTGCAATGCCAGAAGTGAGGGGCTTCGCATGTGCAATGCCAGAAGTGAGGGGCTTCGCATGTGCAGTGCCGGAAGTGAGGGACAGCGCATGTGCAGTGCCAGAAGTGAGGGACTGCGCATGTGCAGTGCCGGAAGTGAGAGACTGCGCATGTGCAGTGCCAGAAGTGAGCGGCTGCACATGTGCAGTGCCAGAAGTGAGGGACTGCGCATGTGCAGTGCCAGAAGTGAGCGGCTGCGCATGTGCAGTGCCAGAAGTGAGGAGCTTCTCATGTGCAGTGCCAGAAGTGAGGGACTGCGTATGTTCAGTGCCAGAAGTGAGGGGCTGCGCATGTGCAGTGCCAGAAGTGAGCGGCTGCGCATGTGCAGTGCCAGAAGTGAGGGGCTGCGCATGTGCAGTGCCAGAAGTGAGGGACTGCGCATGTGCAGTGCCAGAAGTGAGGGGCTTCTCATGTGCAGTGCTAGAAGTGAGGGACTGCGCATGTGCAGTGCCAGAAGTGAGGGGCTTCTCATGTGCAGTGCCAGAAGTGAGGGACTGTGCATGTGCAGCGCCAGAAGTGAGGGGCTGTGCATGTGCAGTGCCGGAAGTGAGGGGCTGCGCATGTGCAGTGCCAGAAGTGAGGGGCTTCTCATGTGCAGTGCCAGAAGTGAGGGACTGCGCATGTACAGTGCCAGAAGTGAGGGGCTGCGCATGTGCAGTGCCAGAAGTGAGGGGCTGCGCATGTGCAGTGCCAGAAGTGAGGGGCTTCTCATGTGCAGTGTCAGAAGTGAGGGACTGCGCATGTGCAGTGCCAGACGTGAGGGGCTGTGCATGTGCAGTGCCAGAAGTGAGGGGCTTCGCATGTGCAGTGCCAGAAGTGAGGGGCTGCGCATGTGCAGTGCCAGAAGTGAGGGACTGCGCTTCTGCAGTGCCAGAAGTGAGGGGCTGTGCATGTGCAGTGCCAGAAGTGAGGGGCTGTGCATGTGCAGTGCCAGAAGTGAGGGGCTTCGCATGTGCAGTGCCAGAAGTGAGGGGCTGCGCATGTGCAGTGCCAGAAGTGAGGGACTGCGCTTCTGCAGTGCCAGAAGTGAGGGGCTGTGCATGTGCAGTGCCAGAAGTGAGGGGCTGCGCATGTGCAGTGCCAGAAGTGAGGGACTGTGCTTCTGCAGTGCCAGAAGTGAGGGGCTGTGCATGTGCAGTGCCAGAAGTGAGGGGCTTCTCATGTGCAGTGCCGGAAGTGAGGGGCTGCGCATGTGCAGTGCCGGAAGTGAGGGACTGCGCATGTGCAGTGCCAGAAGTGAGGGGCTTCTCATGTGCAGTGCCAGAAGTGAGGGACTGCGCATGTGCAGTGCCAGAAGTGAGGGGCTGTGCATGTGCAGTGCCAGAAGTGAGGGACTGCGCATGTGCAGTGCCAGAAGTGAGGGGCTTCGCATGTGCAGTACCAGAAGTGAGGGGCTGCGCATGTGCAGTGCCGGAAGTGAGGGACAGCGCATGTGCAGTGCCAGAAGTGAGGGGCTGCGCATGTGCAATGCCAGAAGTGAGGGGCTTCGCATGTGCAATGCCAGAAGTGAGGGGCTTCGCATGTGCAGTGCCGGAAGTGAGGGACAGCGCATGTGCAGTGCCGGAAGTGAGGGACTGCGCATGTGCAGTGCCGGAAGTGAGAGACTGCGCATGTGCAGTGCCAGAAGTGAGCGGCTGCACATGTGCAGTGCCAGAAGTGAGGGACTGCGCATGTGCAGTGCCAGAAGTGAGCGGCTGCGCATGTGCAGTGCCAGAAGTGAGGAGCTTCTCATGTGCAGTGCCAGAAGTGAGGGACTGCGTATGTTCAGTGCCAGAAGTGAGGGGCTGCGCATGTGCAGTGCCAGAAGTGAGGGACTGCGCATGTGCAGTGCCAGAAGTGAGGGGCTTCTCATGTGCAGTGCTAGAAGTGAGGGACTGCGCATGTGCAGTGCCAGAAGTGAGGGGCTTCTCATGTGCAGTGCCAGAAGTGAGGGACTGTGCATGTGCAGCGCCAGAAGTGAGGGGCTGTGCATGTGCAGTGCCGGAAGTGAGGGGCTGCGCATGTGCAGTGCCAGAAGTGAGGGGCTTCTCATGTGCAGTGCCAGAAGTGAGGGACTGCGCATGTACAGTGCCAGAAGTGAGGGGCTGCGCATGTGCAGTGCCAGAAGTGAGGGGCTGCGCATGTGCAGTGCCAGAAGTGAGGGGCTTCTCATGTGCAGTGTCAGAAGTGAGGGACTGCGCATGTGCAGTGCCAGACGTGAGGGGCTGTGCATGTGCAGTGCCAGAAGTGAGGGGCTTCGCATGTGCAGTGCCAGAAGTGAGGGGCTGCGCATGTGCAGTGCCAGAAGTGAGGGACTGCGCTTCTGCAGTGCCAGAAGTGAGGGGCTGTGCATGTGCAGTGCCAGAAGTGAGGGGCTGTGCATGTGCAGTGCCAGAAGTGAGGGGCTTCGCATGTGCAGTGCCAGAAGTGAGGGGCTGCGCATGTGCAGTGCCAGAAGTGAGGGACTGCGCTTCTGCAGTGCCAGAAGTGAGGGGCTGTGCATGTGCAGTGCCAGAAGTGAGGGGCTGCGCATGTGCAGTGCCAGAAGTGAGGGACTGTGCTTCTGCAGTGCCAGAAGTGAGGGGCTGTGCATGTGCAGTGCCAGAAGTGAGGGGCTTCTCATGTGCAGTGCCGGAAGTGAGGGGCTGCGCATGTCCAGTGCCGGAAGTGAGGGACTGCGTATGTGCAGTGCCAGAAGTGAGGGGCTTCTCATGTGCAGTGCCAGAAGTGAGGGACTGCGCATGTGCAGTGCCAGAAGTGAGGGGCTGTGCATGTGCAGTGCCAGAAGTGAGGGACTGCGCATGTGCAGTGCCAGAAGTGAGGGGCTTCTCATGTGCAGTGCCAGAAGTGAGGGACTGTGCATGTGCAGCGCCAGAAGTGAGGGGCTGTGCATGTGCAGTGCCAGAAGTGAGGGACTGCGCATGTGCAGTGCCAGAAGTGAGGGGCTTCGCATGTGCAGTGCCAGAAGTGAGGGGCTGCGCATGTGCAGTGCCGGAAGTGAGGGACAGCGCATGTGCAGTGCCAGAAGTGAGGGGCTGCGCATGTGCAATGCCAGAAGTGAGGGGCTTCGCATGTGCAATACCAGAAGTGAGGGGCTTCGCATGTGCAGTGCCGGAAGTGAGGGACAGCGCATGTGCAGTGCCAGAAGTGAGGGACTGCGCATGTGCAGTGCCGGAAGTGAGAGACTGTGCATGTGCAGTGCCAGAAGTGAGCGGCTGCGCATGTTCAGTGCCAGAAGTGAGGGACTGCGCATGTGCAGTGCCAGAAGTGAGGGGCTTCTCATGTGCAGTGCTAGAAGTGAGGGACTGCGCATGTGCAGTGCCAGAAGTGAGGGGCTTCTCATGTGCAGTGCCAGAAGTGAGGGACTGTGCATGTGCAGCGCCAGAAGTGAGGGGCTGTGCATGTGCAGTGCCAGAAGTGAGGGACTGCGCATGTGCAGTGCCAGAAGTGAGGGGCTTCTCATGTGCAGTGCCAGAAGTGAGGGGCTGTGCATGTGCAGTGCCGGAAGTGAGGGACAGTGCATGTGCAGTGCCGGAAGTGAGGGGCTGCGCATGTGCAGTGCCAGAAGTGAGGGACTGCGCATGTGCAGTGCCAGAAGTGAGGGGCTTCTCATGTGCAGTGCCAGAAGTGAGGGGCTGTGCATGTGCAGTGCCGGAAGTGAGGGACAGTGCATGTGCAGTGCCGGAAGTGAGGGGCTGCGCACGTGCAGTGCCGGAAGTGAGGGGCTGCGCACGTGCAGTGCCGGAAGTGAGGGGCTGCGCACGTGCAGTGCCGGAAGTGAGGGACAGCGCATGTGCAGTGCCAGAAGTGAGGGGCTTCTCATGTGCAGTGCCGGAAGTGAGGGACAGTGCATGTGCAGTGCCGGAAGTGAGGGGCTTCTCATGTGCAGTGCCAGAAGTGAGGGGCTGCGCACGTGCAGTGCCGGAAGTGAGGGACAGTGCATGTGCAGTGCCAGAAGTGAGGGACAGCGCACGTGCAGTGCCGGAAGTGAGGGGCTTCTCATGTGCAGTGCCAGAAGTGAGTGGCTTCTCATGTGCAGTGCCAGAAGTGAGGGGCTTCTCATGTGCAGTGCCAGAAGTGAGGGACAGCGCATGTGCAGTGCCGGAAGTGAGGGGCTGCGAATGTGCAGTGCCGGAAGTGAGGGACAGCGCATGTGCAGTTCCAGAAGTGAGGGACAGTGCACGTGCAGTGCCGGAAGTGAGGGGCTTCCCATGTGCAGTGCCAGAAGTGAGGGGCTTCTCATGTGCAGTGCCAGAAGTGAGGGGCTTCTCATGTGCAATGCCAGAAGTGAGGGGCTTCTCATGTGCAGTGCCAGAAGTGAGGGGCTTTGCATGTGCAGTGCCGGAAGTGAGGGACAGCGCATGTGCAGTGCCAGAAGTGAGGGGCTGTGCATGTGCAGTGCCGGAAGTGAGGGACTGCGCATGTGCAGTGCCAGAAGTGAGGGGCTTTGCATGTGCAGTGCCGGAAGTGAGGGACTGCGCATGTGCAGTGCCAGAAGTGAGGGACAGCGCATGTGCAGTGCCGGAAGTGAGGGACAGCGCATGTGCAGTGCCAGAAGTGAGGGACTGCGCATGTGCAGGGCCGGAAGTGAGGGGCTTTGCATGTGCAGTGCCAGAAGTGAGGGACAGTGCATGTGCAGTGCCGGAAGTGAGGGACAGCGCATTTGCAGTGCCGGAAAAACTGTAGCCAATCACAGCTTAGGTCCGTCTACTTAAGGGCTGCATGCAGGTGAGGAGACATATCCCTGAAGAAGTCTGATTAGACGAAACGCGTTGGGTTAACGTCTACTGCATGATCTTTTCATATAGTCTACCTATGGACTTTTACTTGCTTATCCTTGCTGCATGCCTTATTCAAGTGACTGCTAGCAATATATTACTCACGTTGACGGAGCCGACAGAGCCACTTCCGGGTATTGACGTCACGAACCAGTATCATCGCTTAGCTATCGCGAGATTTGGAGATATACGAGGAGGGGATCCGGTGCAGCAGCGCGAGTTATGGCGATCAGACGGAGTTCCTCGTGGAGACCAGCTCCTAAGGCTAACCAGCCCATCATTGCAGCTAAAGATTTTTACCGCTATATCGTAAGTAGCGTCTGTACTTGCGCTGTAATTTCAATATATACATACTTCACCATATTGGCATCTCTCTCATTTTTAGGTCTTACCTCGTCCTGGAACTACTCTCTGGACTTTCACTGTATATATAGCCCTACAGGTCGGCATATCATTGGTTTGCGCCCTTTGTTTTTCTTTTGTTTATAATACTTTAATACTTGGTATCATGTACATCCTACGCATTGTGGCAGCATCCATTGACACTATTCTGATATTGTTTGTATACAATTTGCGCACATTATACTTTATTCTTTTTTCTTTATGTATCTGTGTGTGTGTATATATATATATATATATATATATATATATATATATATATATATATATATATATATATATATATATATATATATATAGTAGAAATAATAAAGGAGCGCCTAATGAAATAACCTGCTTAACCGTGAGTATATAGCCAACTGTGTTAATACAACCTATGGGGTGGCTAAGGTAGGAACAATTTAAAAAAGACCCTATGTAGCTTCAAAATAATACATGTAATTACAATAATAATTTTAATATATGATATACAAGACAAAAAATATAAAAAAATATATATAAAATATAAAAAAATGATAAAAAAGTTCCAGATGGAAAAAAAATTCCCAAAAAACCTTTGAAACCTTAAAAGTCACAGAGTCCTGTTCCAAATGAATGCATCCAGGTATAGGCAGCCCGTTTGTAAGGGATCACAACTCCCTAAGGATACCTATGAAAGAAAAAAGAAAAGAAAACAGGCGCACACCTAGTGCATTAAAGTAGATAGATGACGAAACGCGTAGGGCGTGGCTAAAGCAGAGGAGGCACTATTCCCACTGAGAGCTACATTGCGGATTGAGAGAAACGCAGATTGTGAGCGGCTCAGCGAAACAGAACAGTGGATACATCTCTGGCTCCCTTGGTGGTGCAGCAGCCAGAAGCAGGCAAGCGAGGGCTCGGTTTCCTGGAGGGACTTCCGTTTTGCGGGACACCAGACCGGGTGAACGTCACTTCCGGTAGAAGGAGACCGCGCATGAGAGGACACCATTGCTGGCCCGGACGCTACCACTGGCTTATGAGGGCCTATCTCATAACTGCATTTTAATACCGTTACACTTGTGAGTGGGCATTTGTCTGTTTTTAATGTTCCATAAAATTATTGTTATACTTTAATGCACTAGGTGTGCGCCTGTTTTCTTTTCTTTTTTCTTTCATATATATAGATATATAGATATATACACACACACTTAGTTAAGTTATGGTGGGTAAATAAAGAGACAAAAACCCTCCACAGCAAAGCATATAGCAAATGGAAATATTACTGTGTGCTTATTTGCATGTCTTAGACAAGTCTGCAACCCCGCCTTTCACCATTATCACCCAGCACACAGCACTTCCACTGTAGCAAGGGATTCTGGGAAATGACATGCAAATGAGCACACAGTGCCTCCTTTTGCTTCAAAACCATTAACATGGTTCCCTATAGGCTTAACCTTGCGGCATGGTCACAGCTTTGAGCTGTGAATATATATATATATATATATATATATATATATATATATATATATATTAGAAACACAAATACTTCCATGCTCTACTCAAAAAACCTCTTCCTTAGTGTAATAAATCACAAAAATACTTAAACAAAAGTCTTGTGCTCAGTCCTCCTTATGGCTGGGTTCCTCAGCTCTTCAGGGTCCAGCCAGGGGATCCCCCAAAAACTTGTGAAAAAAGAGAGAAAGGAAGACAAGTGCAATTCTTGCTTTAGTAAAAATATAACTGTATTGTGGGCCACAAGCCCCAATTCTCACTTCCATATTGGTAATGATTCTGCAGCGTCAGAGGGTACATGGGAGTATGGAGGCAACCTGTCGCCGCTATGAATGTGTCCTGGGGGAGTCCCGTTGGGATAGGTGCCTGCAGAGTGCTGCCGATGCCATCTACACCAGGGTTCCCTCACTTCTCCCCGCACTCCCGGGTTCCCTCACTTCTCCCCGCACTCCCGGGTTCCCTCACTTCTCCCCGCACTCCCGGGTTCCCTCACTTCTCCCCGCACTCCCGGGTTCCCTCACTTCTCCCCGCACTCCCGGGTTCCCTCACTTCTCCCCGCACTCCCGGGTTCCCTCACTTCTCCCCGCACTCCCGGGGTCCCTCACTTCTCCCCGCACTTCCGGGTTCCCTCACTTCTCCCCACACTCCCGGGTTCCCTCACTTCTCCCCGCACTTCCGGGTTCCCTCACTTCTCCCCACACTTCCGGGTTCCCTCACTTCTCCCCGCACTCCCGGGTTCCCTCACTTCTCCCCGCACTCCCGGGTTCCCTCACTTCTCCCCGCACTCCCGGGTTCCCCGTGTAGCAAGCAGACTTTCCTCCAGTGTTCCAGCATATCGCAGTGCTTCAGACGTTGGGCATATGTTTGCATTTTGGACCCAACAAACCACTTTTATGTGATGATCTCTAGGGATCCTTACAGACTGTAACAATTCACCCTTCACCATGCACCATGCTGAGGCCTTTTTTTCAGTCTCTCTCTCTCTGAGTATGAATATAGAAGTGCTAATAGCAAACATTTTGGAAATGTACCATTTATAATAAAAAAACGCAGAAGTGAAAAACATGCAAAATGTATAAATATAACATATATAGATTAATATAATATAGCGCTCTAAGGCAAACTTCTTTGGGTTTTGTCAATTAAATTGTGTTTTGATTTTGATGATTTACATTGAATGAAAGACTTTTGAGAGTAACGGCATTTAGATACTTTACTATCCGAAATATATGTATCTTACTTTAGTTATCATAAGTCAATTATATCATGTATTCCAAGTGACAGTATGGAAATCTCAAGACACAAAAAAAATAAAACAAAGAATATTGTCAAATCTCTTTAATTGAATTAAAAACATCACCATCCCAAATATACTTTCTGTGACAAAACAGTGACAAAAGACAAAGGTTTCAATTACAATGCGCGTGCTCAGAACACACAACTTTTTTTTTAATAGATCAGTCCTGTAGCATTAGATAATATTTAAGGCAATTTTTTTTTAATTCAACTCTTAATAACATGGGTTTTAATACACCTTTGATTTCTATAGCAGGCTTTAGCCCACCTCCCCCTGCAGTGCAAGATCTTTGCAACGCTTTCCTGTTTGTGATCATTTGTTGCCAATGTTCCCAGCAGTGCAAGCTGTAACAACAGTTACCTTAGTAATATAAGAATACATTGTAGCTGCTGACTTACACTGACTGAAGGATTGATTGAAACTGAAAGGCGGCCATTTAGTGGACCCTGGGAAGCAGGATCTTTGCTGATCGATCACTGGAGAACAAATTGATAGTCAGATTAGGTAATTAGTTTTCAATAAAAGTAATCAAAGGCTGTGGACGCGCAATGTTGTCAGTCTCCTACTTGGAGCTGTTTTAATGTAGTGTCAGCAGTCTCCTGGCTCTAACTTTGTTGATCCCATTAGTTAATTATTTATTCTTTATATATAGTGAGTGTGCCTGCTTTCCGTGCACAGCACTGCTGTTTCTGACAGGTCTATGCTGCAGTGTATGTATCATCATTATCACTGCACTTGCCAGCTTTATCATTCCAGCACTCCTACTTTAACACACTAAAGTCTCTATTATAGTGCGCAGTGCTGGTTGTTCTAGCATGGTAGCTGGACATTTAACACACTGGCCACTCACTTGTGTACATTTATATACTTTTATTTTTGGGTCTCATCATTGCTCCAGAGGGGTTAACACCCTGACTTCTAGCAACCTGTGTCCTCTTATCCCACCATTATCAAATGGTTCAATGGGATAGTATATACTTAAAATAGACGACACGGTTGCCTGATAATGTTGATTTAATATATTTTTAATTCACATTACACATTACTTTGGTAATATATGTTTTAAGTAAATTTATTAAAAGCTACATTTTACACTGTTTTGGTGTGCATTTAAGTGAATTCTTTTAGGGGGCACATCCATTGTGTGTTTCCCTTCACCTTTTCTGATTCACTTTTCAGTTCACAGTTTGCACCCATTACTTGATTACCACATTGATGTATTTGACCACTTTATTCAATTAGTATGGTTCTGTGATCACTCCCTATCCCTTTGTTGTATTAAAACAAAAAAATATTTTTTTAAGGTGCCGCTTGGATTGTTTCTTTAAAAGACCCCTTTCCCCTTTGCACCATTGAGGTTTATCCAGGTTCAGAACCTGGATAGAAGGGCTTCAATTGATGTTTACGGACATCAATGCAAAAGTCATTTTCCCCTTATCTTTCTGTATACTGATACCTTCAGTGTATAGTTAATTAGCCTGATGAAGGGCCACTGTGTACTGTACACAACACAGTTATTGTCTGGGCCCTTTTGCACTGGATGTGCCAACAATAAATAAGATGCCATATCAGTTTATTCCACGGACTTTTAATGCAGTTCGCCCAACAAAATGGAGCAGGGATTGTCAAACCTCTGTTTTCTGACTATCAACTCAATGCTAGTAATCACTTGAAGGCCCTCCATATATACACACTCTGTCCTATTCAGCAATATATTTATATATACATGCAGGGCCACTGACAGTTTTCCCAGCTGTAGAGCGGGAGTGGCCCCCTAAATATACCAGAGTAGGTACGGCTATTATCAGAGGTTGGACCCAACTTCCTGGTTCCGCTAGCCAGGCCCCCCTCTGCTACTGGGCCTGGGTAAGTTGTCCCAGGACATCCCACCCATCAGTGACCCCGTTAAACAGATTTAAAAAAAATGCTAGGAAGGGATTTACCTAAACGGAATTCTGAAAGGTTTCAGGGACCACTGCGGAAGTCCATGGGGGGCCACTAGTGGTCCAGTGACCACAGTCTGAGAACCATGGAGATTTGGTAAACGTGGATATTTCATACTTATTCTTATCAAGTCCGTTTATAACCAGCGTCCCTGAAGCACCTTTGCATGCCCAGCAGAACCAGAAGAACAGGTACTTGCCTTCGTGCAGCTGTTTCACAGGTAATCAAGGTATACGTATCATTCAGCACCTAAGGACCCAGAGCCCTGCAGCGCTTTAATCTACTTCATAAACACTACCTTCAGGGAAGCTCTTGGCCGCTTGTCTGTCTCCAGTGTCCCCGCGGGGAGACTTGACAGTGTCACCTTTGCTGCCTTCCAACATATTCGAAGTCCCCGCACGAGCCAAGAATGTGGTTTTTATTTTCTCTCCTTTTTATGACCCTAGCAATTAACTGAAGCACCTGTATGATTTAGTATTAGTTTAGATATCACGCAGAACGTTTGTGAAAGCCCAAATTCCTTCCAATGACACACATATACACACAAATATATATATATATATATATATATATATATATATAATATATTTTTTTAAATGGAACGTTTTATACAAAATATTTGTATGTATCAAGGTATGTGGTGCATTTCTGGGACAAAAAGCTGCACTGCATGAATCAAAAGGAAAAATGTAATTGAAAGCAATAGGACTTTTTCTTTGATACATCTGGGACAGTGTTTGGCTCTAAAATTGTACAGCATTTGCCTGGATACTAAGAACCCTGTAACTGCAATAATATAGGTTTGGGTGACATACTGTAGTAAAATCTAATTTTGCTGATTAATGGAGCTAACCTCCTTCTGCCAAAGGTTGGTTTTATGATTGGGCCTCTGTTTTCTATCAATTGTGTTATTTGTAGATTGTGAAACCTTTTACTGGAGCAATATCCATATGATCAGCAGTGTTATATACACCAGATTTGTTTGGTTGCATGTACGATTTTCTAAAGAGCTACAGTCCTTCCACTTAAAGCAGCAAAACATGTGAAATCTAATAGGTGTTTGTTAAAATAAATAAGTTCTGCAGTATTAGATAATACTTACTGCATTTTTTTTTTTAAGAAAACGAGAAAAGAAGAGAAAGCGCACACTTCCTGGTGCAGTAAAGTTTTTACTTTTAAAATGACACAAAAAGAAACACACTCACAAGCATCCATTAAAATTGGGCAAGGGTTGGTTGAGTTGCGGTCAGGTGCGCAGTGTCCTCCTTCCGTAGGGGTACTTTGCCTGCTGCCACAGCGCGCCCGCTGCTCCACGAAACCCTGGCAGTATCAGGAGTCTTCTTCCGTACCACGTGACCACTACTTGGTGCGTCACCACGTGACTCCTTCCTCTGTCAGCGTCGCCTCCAGCCGGCGAATCGGGGATGACCGAATCTCAGCACGGATCACTTAAGTGATGCGCTCCCTATCTTCTCCTCTACGTTGGCAACAGTCTGCACTCCTCACGCTCCTCCAACTCCAAACCTTGCTCACAAAGATAATACTTACTGCATTTTTGTTTAATAAATTACTATTACCGTATTCAACTCCTTCAAATACCTTTTTTTAATTAATTTTAAAGCATCCTCTGATTTCTATAGCAGGCTTTAGCCCACCTCCCACGCAGGGCAAGATCTTTGCAACATTTCCCTGTTTGGGATAATATGTTGCCAATGTCCCCAGCAGTTTGAGCTGCAAACTGTAACAATAGATAACATTACCTTACTAATATACGGATACATGGTAGCTGTTGAGTGACACTGACTGAAGCAGCCATTAGGTTAGTCACACAATCAGGATTTTGACAGATTTATAAACGGAGCACCAAACGATTGGCGGCTTAGGTAAGAATGCAGAATTACACACACACACACACACACACACACACACACACACACACACACACACACACACACACACACACACACACACACACACACACACACACACACACACACACACACACACACACACACGGTTTTGCTTCTGTAAAGGAGCAGTTCCTCCCAGATACCCCCTTATTTCATGTATCGGAAGCAGGGCGTCTCCAGCACTGAACCGCGCTGATTTCAGCTCCGGGGACCCCTTGCTTCTCGCAAATGCTAGCTTGGGACGGCTCTGCAGTACTTGTTATAGGTTTAAATCCGCCGTCACAGGGGCCAATAGGAAGCAGCAACAGATGACGTTGTGGCTTAGGGGATTTAAACGGCGGCTCCTTCCCCCGGTAAGTATTTCGGGAAGCAGGGGGTCCCTGGAGCTGAAATCAATGCGGTTTAGCTCTGGAGACCCCCTGCTTACTATAAATGGTAAAGGGGGGGGGGGGAGGGATTTCATGCAGCCGACCACAAAACAAGCTTTTGTGAATAATTTAAGAGTAAATGTTACCCTAAACAAGGAGTGGTCAACTCCAGTCCTCAAGGGCCACCAACAGGCCAGGTTCTTAGAAAATCCCTGCTTCAGCACAGGTGGCTCAATCAGTGGCTCCCTGCTTAAGCCACCTGTGCTGAAGCAGGGATATCCTGAAAAACTGACCTGTTGGTAGCCCTTAAGGGCTGGAGTTGACCACCCCGGACCTAAACAAACGTAACTGTGCTAATAGCACAGATCTGGATGCTTTAAGTGTTTGTTTTTAACATATGAATAACTAATTGCTTTTCTTAGGGGCATCTGCACGGGGGGGGGGGGGGTGTTTGCCAAGCAGCGGCGTGCTTCGAAAATCCGCCGCCCCTCGGCACTTACATGTGGCGGCCGCACTTCTCCATTCGAACCCTAGCGTCAAACGACTCCGCGGGCGTCACCAATGTGACGTCGCACGGCGCCGCCACGGTAACGCGACATTTGACATCGCGCCGTCACGTTGCCACGGTAACGCGACATCATGACGTCATTTTGACATTAGCGTGGCTTGGTCCTTTGCAGGGTATGTCCCTTTAACAGGGAGAAGTATATGGGACTGCCCTCCTCAAGACCGATGTCCTGATGTCTCACAGACCCAGTCACTAAATCAGATAGGACTCATGCAATCTCATTACTTAACAATGGGCCAGACCTCAGCTCGAGGTAAAGGGGCGAGCGCTGGGAATAAAATGTCAATAATGCAACAAAAGGACAAGGAAGTAGACTTCGAATAGATCATTGAGGAAGGATTGTCTGCTGTTTGGTTACACGCGAGTGACATGAAGACATACTGTACTTTCCTACTTACTTCTGCCGCCTCCAGTGTTGTGCCTGCCCCCATCCAAACGTAACTATGAAGGAAGTGCGTTTCTACGCTTCGCAAGGCTATTCCTGCATGAGGTTAGTCATCCCGGTGACCGTGCTCAGAGCTGCAATAACTAGTGTTTAAAGACAAGTCTATTTCACGTGGGGCTCCCCAAGGTCACAGCAGTCTGAAATACAGATACATGGACAGGGGGAAGCACAGACTACAATATTAGGCAGTCCCGCCCTCTAATAAATCAGTATCCTTGTTCTTGATGGAAGGGAGTCTGTGGTGTAATGTGGGTAAAAGAACTGCCCGGAATAAAGTAGCACAGGGGTGGTCAACACCAGTCCTCAAGGGCCACCAACAGGTCAGGTTTTAAGGATATCCCAGCTTCAGCACCGGTGGCTCAATCAGCGGCTCAGCCAAAGACTGACTGAGCCACCTGTATCCTGAAAACCTGACCTGTTGGCTCTTTAGGGCTGGAGTTGGCCACCCCTGCCCCAGTTTAAAGCACAGCATATACAGCCTGCATGTTTTAACCTCAGCCTGGGGCATATTGCAGCATTAAATCACACACCAGTGATGGGACTGGAGTGTCCCCAGGCTGTAGATCTTGTGAATGAACATACTTGTCCAGTCCAACCTTAAAGATAGGCTGCACCCTAAACGTACGCCTCTGGTTCTTCACTTCTTTTTTTTTTTTTTAGAAAAGCGTATTGAAGTAATCAAGATTTAAATGGCGTGTAACAGAAAATCCCCATGTGGCCACTTTGGTGATTTTATTTATGGTCAAGGTATCATAGACATAAATGTAATTTCATACGGCTTTCAGCTCACTGTAGATGACAGGTAGAGCATATGCAAATTATCTAGCAGTGTACATGCTTTTAAACGTGGGGATATATCACTGAAATGAAAATGTATATTTGATCAGCAACTTCCTGCTGTCACCAAATGGTCCTCGCCACAGGCAGAGCCATTAATGACACCACAGGATCACCAGCATGGCAACTAGAGCCACCGCCAAGCGGCGAGAGCCAGGACAACTGTTCTGAGGAAGGGTTCTGCCCGTCCCGGATGTTGTACGGGCTCAGCAGAAAGGCCCCCCATTCTGCTCAACAAACAGACCCCCCCCCCCCCCCGGGGTCATCCCCGTTCAATAACCAGGGGCCTAGGTCAAGTCTTGGGCCAGCTGAAGGCGTGCCTGGTGTCAGCACACAGAGGAAAACCGTGAAGTCAGTCACTTGAGATTATTTCGCTTATTTCATTGATATTGAGCCTTTCCTTGATATATTGAACACAAAGCGTTATTTCCTTACATGAACAGATTCAGATTAGAATTTTTTTGGGGGGGTTTCTGGTTTTTTAACGGGGGGGTTAACTTGCCTGTAAAGCTTACTTTTTGGCGTTGAGCAGCCATGTTCATAATACTTTTTTGGCTCCGTTATTAACGGTCTTGCAAAAAGGATCAATGTTGTGTTCTTACATTTTTAAAATATATATATTTCTGCAACCACACAAGGTAATGTGATGTTTCAATTCTTAGGAAGCTAAAACTGACACACCTGTTATGCGAATGTGCATGCTATTACTCAGAACCCTTCTCTGCAGCGTCAAGCGACAATGTTATCCCCTCACATCCTTCCAAAACACCTGCACTTAGGGTTTGCAGCCAGATCTCCAAGAGACACACACCGTTCGGTCAAGGGTCCAGTGATGAGCAGTGACTGGTCTAAATATTTAGTATTGAATTTTACCTTCTTCCTGGAAGAAGCATCTTGTATGACGTGAAACGCATGTTGGGTCACGTGACCGACGTCATCGAGTCAGTCTGGCCAGTCTGGGGATGTCTGATCGTCAAGTGCTTTCCGTAAATATACGCGGTCCACGAGGAACACCGCTGTTCTTACCAAAGATGGCATAATCAGTTTAATATTTAAGGAACTAGCACTGCAATATGGGTTTTTATAGGTACTACTTCAAACCTTCTCTACAGCTCTGTCTTTCTCCGCGCCTACTTCCTATCATTGTAGGGCTCACACACTAGTGATAGACAGTATAGTAAGCTTAACTGGAGACAATTAGGATATATCTGTGACTGCACCAGCATCAGACCCGATACTGTAGTTATCCAACTGCTATTTTGTTACAAAACCAGTTTATGTATATAAATGTATATAATGTAACCAGTTTAATGTATATAGCGATAGGTCTTATTGCCTTATCTCCAGCCATAGTGTCACTGCCACTCATCACAACACTTCTCCCCTATGATTTTATTAGGGGGCAGTGTGTGATGTTATATAGTGTGAAACACATTCATTACTTGTGAACCTTCTACTAGATTTAGCCCGGACTTTCCTCTCCCAAGAAAAGATTTGACACGGTTTTAATTTATATGTTAAATAATTCGTTTAAATTATTCACACCAACCGCTACCTTGCATTTTACATGTGTTTATAATAAAATTGTCGTTTTAACTTTAACAAAAACAACCAACAAAGCGCTACCAATAGTGATGTATTTGTGCATTTAATTTTATAGTTTGAATAATGATCCCAAACTACAGTAGGTGCAGCCTATATCTCACTGTCTTTCCAAACCGTGCAAAAACAGCATACAAAGGACAAGGTACCGCCGCTAACTACTGGGAATTGTGAAAATTAGGTGTACATTGAGATCCCCCAGAAACCAGATCTTACCAGATCCAGAATCCCCGAGGAAGGCGAACTACGTCAAAATGCGTTGGAAGTGCCAGGAAGTGTCACTCGGAGGACACCATCCTAGGAGCGACGTCACTAGCAAATCTTACCAGCCAATCAGCAGCTTTCCTGAGTCCCCTGCATGTCTGCGATTACAACACGAAACAGCAGCGGATAGTCGGGTGGGGCATGCGCGTGGTCCGGAGCTGGAACGCAACTAGGACATTCCCGAGGGGGTGCGAGTGTGCCCAAAATCACTCACAGCTTTGACTAACCAAGGAAAGTGTGTTTCCTTTTCCGGCATGTTTTTTTACCATCGGAAAACATTATTATACTATGTAGAGTTTATCTATCTTTCTATGAGACGATCCATCTCAAAGGACACCATCAAGAAGCCGGGTTGCAGTTTCCCCAATTCAAGGGATAATTGATAGTAACAACTGGTTTCTGGGGGATCCCAATCTACAGTACACCATATATGTATTCACAATTTTCACAATTATTGCCCACTAGTTTGCGCCGGTACCTTCTTCTTTGTATGCAGTTTTAACTTTATCAATATCTCATGGTTTAGATTGCAACATAGAGTCTCCTTTTCTCCCCTCTCTGTTGTTATACACGTAGATCTCTGTTTGCACCGTACCTACTACTAACAAGATTACTACTGGCTGAGCGGCAGTCCCCTTCGTTTTCCAAATGAATCTTAAAGAACCCTGAATGAACCATAAAATTGCACTGTGCATTCATTACTGTAATGAGTAGGAACGATAAGAATAACAATGTGTGTCTTAATAGGATTGAAAGCCAGAGAATTATCAAAGGCGAAGCCTGTGGCGCACCGAATGTCCATGCACCCAAGCATCACATAGGTCAAATAGTATCATCTATGGAGACGAGTGGGTTAGCAGAAAGCCTGTGTTTTATCTGTCGAGGTCTGTAGAAGAAGGGACCCAGAGCACCCGCTGTTTGCTTATTCTTTGTGTGTCTCGTCTTTACGCTGGGATCCATTTGTTGTCACTGTTGTACAGAAATGACTGTTTCCCTGGTATTTCGGGATGATATGCACCTGCAATAAGCAAGAATCCTCAATAAGAAAACAAATACATTTTTTTTAATAGTGATGTACTTTGGTTGTAGATGCATTGTTTTTTTGTTACTTGTTTTAAAAATGTAGTAAACATCCAAAACAAGCAAGATGTATTCAATAGGTATTTTTAAAGCAGAACTTCACTCACACGACATACAATGTACAGATACATCATCTGACATTATACCTTTCAATGGACACTCTTCATAGATATCATTACAGTTTACAAAGTTTTTAAAACCTCTAAGGTCTCTTTTTCGTGTGGATACGAGTGGGACTGCGGACCTCCGGGTGGATTAAACAGAGGAGAGACCTGTGAGGTTTCAAAAGTTCAGCAGCTTCCCATTTCACCAAGCACAGGGCTTCTCAACGCCAGTCCTCAAGACCCCCAAACAGGTCCGGTTTTCAGGATATCCCTGCTTCAGCACAGGTGGCTCAATCAGTCCCTGCTTCAGCACAGGTGGCTCAATCAGTCCCTGCATCAGCACAGGTAGCTCAATCAGTGCAGCGCACAGCATCCAGAGACAAATGTATGACCAAGAAATTCAAGGTAATCATGAATTTCCCCGGAAAATTAAAGCAGCCAAATCTTTGTTGAAAGCACAGTTAGATTTCTTTAGGTTTGTCAGTCCCTGCTTCAGCACAGGTGGCTCAATCAGAGGCTCAGTCTTTGAGTGAGCCTCTAATAGAGCCACCTGTGCTGAAGCAGGGATATCCTGAAAACCACACCTGTGGGATCTTGAGGACTGGAATTTTGAGAACCCCCCGATTTAGCATGCTGGTTCACTGAAAGATATCACAGCCTGCAAAAGATCTACGGCTGGGATTCATCAAGCCGCGGTGCGGGGGAGTTGTAACCGTATCCGGCGAGTAATTGTCGTTGACAAATGGCAGTTACAACCGGATTACGGTTTGATAAATTCCAGCCTGCAGCATGTACAGTACTCTGTGATAGTGTGCGCAGAGGTTGCAAAGAGCAGTGCTATTTATACAGTACAACAGAGGTCCGCAACTACAGTCCTCAAGAGCCCCCCAACCTGTCAGGTATTCCGGATATCCCAGCTTCATCACAGGTGGCTCGATCAGTCGAAAACAGAGCATCCTATTGAGCCACCTGTGCTGAAGCAGGGAAATCCTAAAAACCTGATCTGTTGGACTGGAGTTGAGAACCCCTGCAGTACAAATGTAATTTTGTTCAAATGGTCTTTAACTTCTGCTTTAGAACTCCCCCTCTGCTCACAATATAGAACTGCTACAGCAGTGTGTCCCCAGGATTCTGAACAAGAGAAGCGTGTACTTTACACAACAGCGCCTTTAAAAAGGGAAGGGCTACTAAAATGGTGCATGGTCTGCATGCTAAGGGAAGACAAAAGGAGCTCAATATGAACAGCTTGGATGGAGAGGTATGATATAGACTTTCAATCAAGGGTTTCAACAAGGTGCAGGAGGGAAGCAAATCTCAGAGAAAGGGAAGTGCTAGAACAAGAGGTCACGCTCCGACGCTGGAGGACGGGAGGCTCCGGGGAATGGTACTTACTTCCAAACAATCCAACACTGCGAGTGGTTAGAGGAGGAGGTATAGGGAGCGGTTCTAGGAGCAGTTAGGGGAGGAGTTACAGTGCTAGGAGCAGATTGGGGATGAGTTATACTTAGGGAAGGGTTCTAGGAGCAGTTAGGGGAGGAGTTACAGTGCTAGGAGCAGATTGGGGATGAGTTATACTTAGGGAAGGGTTCTAGGAGCAGTTAGGGGAGGAGTTACAGGACGTGGTTCTAGGAGCCGGTTGGGGATGCGTATGGGGTGCTGAATACATATTTACACCTCGGGAGTCATTTTGCAATGAGGTGGAGCACTGGGCACTTTTTTGAGAGATTTCCATTTACTGTACACTGCACAGAAGAAAATACTCTCTCAAAAAGGTGCAGAAAAGGATTAATATGTGGTCAAGTTTATTTCAGTAGAGCAATCCCAATGTAGCCTGTTTCTCAAAGTCTCCCATAACCAGTGTTAAAAAATAGCATCACATTTATCAAAGGTAAAATCCAACCAAGAACTAGATTGGCCATCACTTGAGTCTAGGTTGAAAAGTAAAATGTTCCTGTTTTGCCTTCAAATACTTTCTGGGCAAGCTACCTGGCTATCTGTACAAGCTCCTCACCCCAACCACATACAGCACTTACCACTTAAGACCAAGGTCCCGCTGGAGGCTGCTACATGCGCACCTGGCAGCGTGGCCAAAATGGGGTGGGTGGGGCCATGATGGCTTTTATGTTAAATAAAAGGAGTAAATAAAGTCCCCCATCGCTCGCTCTCCCCCCCCCCGCAAATGCTACACGAGGGGTCGTGCATCAAAGAGATCACCGGGCAAAGATGCTGAAGAGGAGGATTCAAAGTACACGGTGAGGGGCAGGGTAGGAGCAGTAGCAAACCGCCTCTCTGATAGGCTCCCCGGCACACCATGTGACGCATCGCCGCACGGGAACACAATCCTGTTGTAGCCCCTGCTGGCTGACGCGTCACAGTGCGCAGTGAGCGAAGCGTCACTGAGGACAGCTAGGGAGGAGGTAAGGGGCTGGTGAGAGGTGTGAGCGCCGTCGGCTAAATTGGGGACCTAGCCTTAGATCTGACTCCAAAAGACTGTTCATGGTCCCAAGGTTCAACAAAGTATCCGGCCGCTCCTCCTTCTCTTACCGTGCACCCCAAAACTGGAACAACCTACCGGAGACTCTCACTTCCGCCACCAGTCTAAGTTCTTTCGAAACTAAAGCTGTCTCACATTTTAACCTTGTCTGTAACTGCTACATACGTCCAAAACATATATTATCTCTATCTGTGCATGAAATGTGTTTAAATATAATGTATAATCTCTGTTCATTTAACGTAATCATGAATAAGTCATTATAACTCTGTGCCCAGGACATATGTGAAAACGAGAGGTAACTCTCAATGTATTACTTCCTGGTAACACATTTTTATAAATAAAGAAATGTATCCTCCTTAATACCATTTAACAGGACTTCCTCTCCTTGGTAAATCTACTCCTCTCTTAGCCTCCGCCTTCGATGAATAGACTCCAACAGAGTTACTGCTATCATTCGAATCTCTATACATACAGTACAAGGTGTAGGTGGACTTATATAGTGTCCTTTTATCAACGTCTCCGGTTGAAAAACTATGGCAAAATAATCCCGCAGATTTGTCAAAGAAAATAAGTCCCATTAAAAGCAGTGGGAACTATAGTGTCGTTTTGCCCTGGTTTTGAAGCCAGGAAACTTGAATAAGTACACCCCGAAATGCTTGTATTGTGCAAGCCGTCAGCAGTAAAACCTTTTTTTTTGAGAGAGAGAGAGAGAGAGATATCAACACACCATAGTACATGTCGTGCCTAAGTAGCATTCTTTCGAAGAGTGACAGATGTTTTCTGGAAGGTAGTATCTTAAATTGACATCTTCATGCCTTCAGCCTTTAGGGCTATTGTTGGCTCTATCACTGTGGAATGTAAAACTGAGTATTTCCTCCCTAGACACAGGTAGGCTGATCAAGTCTTTGTTGTTACATTTATATACATTGTTTGACGTGGCTTAAAACAGTAATAAAAAAAAAGGGGGAGTTACATTTATTGATCATTGCAAAACTTAATCTGGAGGAAAGGAGATTTCACCAGCAACAAAGGAAAGGGTTCTTTACAGTAAGGGCAGTTACAATGTGGAATTCCTTACCCATGGAGACTGTGATGGCAGATACAATAGATTTGTTCCAAAAAAGGTTGGACATCTTTTTAGAAAGGAAAGGTATACAGGGATATACCAAATAAGTAAACATGGGAAGGATGTTGATCCAGGGATTAATCTGATTGCCAATTCTTGGAGTCAGGAAGGAATTTATTTTGTTTGCCTTCCTCTGGATCAATATACTGGAAGCACAAATATAGGATAAAGTATGTGTCATCTAAATTTAGCATAGGTTGAACTTGATGGACGTCTATCTTTTTTCAACCACAGTAACTATGTAATATCCATATGGACTTTGGGCCATATTTATTAAGCACAAGACACCTTCTGGTGCTGGAAGATACCTTACAGCCCATTCAGTTGAATGAGCCGTAAGGTATCTAATCGTACTGGTAGCACTACTTAGTAAATATGGGCCTGTATGATGGAAAGATTTAAGCAATGTGAAGGGGGGAGGCAGGGAAAGAGGATTTCTAAAATAAATCAATTTTACAAGTATTTTAAAGCTGAAATGCCCCCCAAATAGTGTTTTTTCTGGCTGCGGGGTCACCCAATCAGAAGCTGCAATGTAATTTCCCGATGATGTCACAGCTTTCTATTGGCCGTCAGAGTGAGGCTGACACCAATGTCCATATTGTGCCTTCTGGACAAGAATTCCTGTGAGCAATTAAAATAAATAAATGAACTCTCTCCGGAACCTGGATTACCGGTCTGCGTGAGACAGTGACACTCAGCGGCAGAGTTACATGCATACAAGCGGCCCTATTCCATATGTTTTGAAGCCACTTCTCAATGCTGAAGAGTTCAGCTCTATTCAAATGAATGGAGCTACAATGTTCTCCAGCACAGGGAAGTGGATTCACAGCATTTTGAACAGTAGCCTAGGAGAGCGCACCACTCGCGTGCAACCTCATAGCACTGCAGTGTGTATAGAACCAGGTCTCCAATAACATCCAAATCAGGAAGCTCCTAATACTGTAGGTAGTTGGATAGAGGACATTGGAAACATCTGCAAATGAATCCCTGCCCCTTGTAATTACAGACACTGGAGGGCTTCCGTTTATATAGAAATGTCTACGAGGGGATATGCTAGAACTACTCAGAACTATTTCCAAGGTCGGTACAAGGACTTTTCATCCCATGGACAGCACACATGACAAAGGGTTATCCCTTGAGACTCAAGGAAAGTGCAATTCACCGGCAGCAACGGCAAGAGTTATTATTTACAGTAAGGGCAGTGACAAAGTGCGGTTTATTACCCATGGAGGCTGTGAATTTTTTTTTAAAAAGGTTACACATTTTCTTTAGATTGGAAAAGACATACAGGGTCATTACTGTGGTCAGGAAGGACCCCCTCCCCTCCCACCACCACCTTACGAGACACATTCGACAATTATATCACTAGGGTTTTGGTTGCTTCCTCTGGATCAACAGAACTATATACTGTATACGGGATGGATTATCTCGCTCAATAACATTTCTATGGACAGACTTCTTTTGTATGTACCTATGCATAGAGCTGTTAAATCAATACAGTATTAGAAGCTACTACTGCGTTTCCATAACAAAGAACAGGATGAAGTGAAACGGAGCTCAGGAGATAACGGCGGTCACTGGTTCACAGAAAGTGACAGCACGGAAAACATTGTCACTGGTAGGAGGGACAGAAGAGCTAGAAATGAACAAAACTTAACCAAAGAATACTTGTGCCATCATCCTACAAATATTTACAGCATTTTTTTTTCATTTTCATTATTATAGCTGAAAACGGAGTTTTAGTGATAATATATATATTTGTATGTAGCGCCGACAGAGTACAGGACTGTACATACAATGTCGCAGGGATACAGCAAGTCCCTGCCCCAATAAGCTTACAATGTCATTTTGGCACAGGAAGATAAGGGGACCTGCCCAAGGTCACATGGAGAGCTAAAACTGGGGCCCGAACAGGGTTCAACCTCCTCAAAAGCAGCGACGGTGCCACTGAGCAATTCTGTGAGAAGTGGCAGTGAACCCATAGAGAAACTGCAATGACATTAGCAGGAGCAGAGACATCGCAGGACACTCACAGCCTCTTCAGGAGCTAGATTTTAAAAAGTCTGCAAGCTAGAATATGCTGAATAAAAAAATCTAATGTATATCCTGACGAATTGAAGCATGCTTTTCACAATGTGCCAAAATAAATGCACATTATATGGTTTACTAATCATATTAGAATGATGTTCCTTACCACTTGCTACCAATGTATAGAGCCAGACACCCCTACCTACTGTGTAACCGGTCTAAAGACTTTGAGGGCGCTATATAAAGGTAATTTGGAGCAGAGAACGTGTGTTCAGATGCCTTGTACCATACACCTACATTGTACATCTGATGTAGATGGTTAGAAGCAGGAAGTTTTGCCACTTTAAGCTTGGCAGATGTTTTGGTGCAGATTAAAATGTAGACAACGTGACTGGCATAGGTGAAGGATATGATACGGCTCATTATAATATGTGGATCGTGTAACTCCTCGCTAACGTTCCTTTCTGACACTCCCCCAAATCACAAGATAATGCATGTGGGGCAAAAAGTGCTCGATACATTGGCCCTTGTTCTGCAAATTGCAAAGAGTGACAATCCGGCACTATCTCGTGGAAAATCAATGGGGCTTTATGTGCGATAGCGCCGGATCGTCGTACTTCACAGAATAAGGACCACCGACGCACAAAAGTGCAAGATGAAAATGACAATGTTTGCATTACTTTGCTCTGAAATGGCCTTGCTACATAGCACCCCTTTGGATGGTTGTCAATTTCTCCTACACAAAGTACTAGTGGCTATATGTTCTCATCGCTTCTTTGTGATGGTTTAAGAAAGCACTGGTTTGCTGTACTTACCTGGGCCAGGCAATTCCACTCCTGAAACATCGCCTGTCCAACGGCTTGTGTTGGACACAAATGGAGCGCTAGAGATGTAATGCTTGGGAGGTCCTTTGTAGTCCACAATTTCATATTGCCCAGGCCCTGGCATAGCAGGTGCTTGGGGAACCGGCACAGCTGGGGCAGAGATGCAGAGGTAATGCTTCCGCCTACAAGAAGACAAGAATTCACATTTACAGGTACACTTGTGATTTAAATTAGCCAAAGGCCCTCTTATGCCGTTCAACATATTTTGTACACACTGCTAAAAACATTGAATGTGACAGCAGACAGGAACCATGTGGTCCCCCTAATATCCATTTGACCTGTTTTAAAAGCTTAGGCCCAAATTGATCCTCTGCTCTTTCATATTTAGGTTATCCTTATGTCTACCACAAGCATTTTTTTTATTCCCATTCTGTAGTAGGCTCTACAATCTCTGTTGGGAGGTTGTCCCATGAAGCCACCACCCTTTCGATGAAGAAGTACCTCCTTACATTTCCAATGAGCCGCCCACCCTTCAGCTCCAGAGCACTTCTCTCGCTGTGACATATGCTTCCCTCCTGCACCTTGCAGAAACCCTTTATGTGAAAGATTTAATCATATCCCCCTCTCCCTTCTTTCCTCCAAGTGCTACGGTCCTTTGGTATTTCCTGGTAGGTTTTATACCATTTTGGTAGCCCTTCTAATCTCTCGTTTATGTCCTTTTGGAGATCTGGTCCCCAGAACAGAACACATAGTCTAGTTGAGGTCTCACCAATGATCTATAACAGGGGTGCACAAACTTTCCCCCCTGCGCCGACTCCCCCCCCCACCCCCACTGCTCGACTTGGCATAAAATGACGCCGCGGGGGTCATGTGATGTCACGTTGCCGTGGTAACGTGAGGTCCTATGACCCTGCGGCGTCATTTGACGCCACGTCGCTGGTGCCAAGGTGAGTTGCAGAGGCCTCGTGCGGTCCCCCGGCTCTTAATTTAAATGCCTTGAGGAAGAGTGTGGGATCTCTGTAACCGCCGCGCCCCCCCTGGAAAATCTCGCGCCCCCCAGTTTATGCACCTCGGATCTATAAAGTGACATCACCACCTCTGTCTCTTTCTGCTACTAACACATCTATGCACCTTATTCCTCCTGATTACATCCTTATGTTGACCATATCCACCAATTTTCCCTTTGGAAAAAAAGAGTACAGTAAAACCATTTTAAAGGGGCACTGATTGCCATTACTGGAGTCAGGAGGAACCCCCCTTGTGAGACATTATTGGAACATGCATCACTGTTGATTTGCTTTTATTTGTTTCAATAGAACCACAAACATAGGAGGAGTATCTCACCTAGGCACCAACATTAGATTGTACCATGAACTAAATTATGCTAAGCTTCAGCACATATCCCCTCCATGGGAAAGGGAGTCACGTTGTGCTATAGTTTAGCCCTCGTTAGTAAATATGGGCTAAAGCCTGCAAAAAAAATATCTATGTACAGTGTCGGTGCTACACAAGAAAAAAATATTATTAGAAATAATAAAATTCTACTGCATGGTATGTTCACATATTTCACCCCCCCTGGCTTTTCTTCTTCTTTCGTGGCTTTTCCTGTCCCCTTCTGCATTAGATAAATCCTTAGGGCACCTTACTTACGTGAGGGGTGGGAGACCGACGAGGAATTCCAGAGAAGAGGTGTGGCCGGCCGGGAAAACATTTGAAGGCGCGGGAGTGGAGAGAAGGTTTCAGAAGAAGAAGTTGAATAAAGGATCATGGGCAGGGCCAGATAGGGGCACAGACAAAAGAGAAGAACTAAAAGCATTTGCCTAGGGTGATAAATAGTTAGGGGCAGCAGCCAAGGCTTTGTAAAGCACGCAAGGGCCCCTGGCAACAGAGAAATTAATTTGCTGCTCCTCTCTATTTGCACCATTCTCCTTCCTTGTCTTTGTTTAAAGGGCCGGTCGCACACAGCGGGTCAACCCCCCCTCCCCCCCCCAAATACAACTTACAGTGTGATTGGCAAATCACTCGTAACCCAGCTGCAAAGGGTAGTTGCCACCCGTGTGGGTAATTCCTATTTTTCCTATAAACATTTTTAACCCCTTATTTCTGTGTCAGTGTTGTAATGTACCCCAACACCCCAAAGATCATTGTTTTCAGAAAAACAAGTAGTCTTGAATGTGCTGTAATGTCTCTCGTCTTCTGCCGGCAAAGGTGACTTATGGCAGTAGACTGATTGGAGAGAGCATTGTGTGTACCGGGCAAGTGTTCTCTTGTACAGGGGACAAATGAGTTATATCTCAGGAAACAGGGGTCACTGGGAGGACAGAGGGTTGGCCCCGACGGTCCTTGGGGTCAGGTAAAATAAAAACAAAAAATAGCCCCCCCCCAAAAAAGAATGAGTAACACGGATGTCTGCTATAACTACTGTAGATCAACGCTGTCAGTATGGGTTGGGGCAGGGAACATTTATAAAAAGCAAAAAGTTAACATTTAACAGGGAAAATCCAGTGTCTCCATTACAGGTATCTGTGCGTATTATTTCAAAATGTCCTAAATATCTGTGGGCAACTTTAACCAGTTCCCAATCTACATTTGTCAGACATTAAATTTGTATTGTCGAGATGTCAGAGAGATTTGCTTCGTTCTCATTATATTGTCTTAGTTTAAATGACAGCATTACATGGTTTCAACACGTAACCTTTAACCGAGAGAGCGCACAGAGCTTTTAATTTTTCTAAAAACAAATATAGCAAAAGATAACGATCCGAGGAAAACCATGATCATTAGATTTAATATCCCAATCTATATTTACTGGTACAATATTTTATAAATATGTAACCCCCCCCCCCCTTTGGGATTACTAGAGCCTTTGGGGCTTAACTGCGAGAGCTCACACAGTAACGGGGAAAGTTTCTGGAAGGCAGATCTCAGGAGGAGTTGAAGAGGTGGGATCTCACTGTGAATAGTTATTTAAGCTCCTATGTATAGGATAGGTTCAGTATCCCCTTTATTGTTTTTAGTTAGGGAAAGTACCCTATTTATATAGAGTCCCACCAAGATGGTCTTGCATTACTCCCAAAATATGCGAAAGAGTATGCCCCGATGAACCTCCCCAAGCAGCAGCCCTTACACATAGTTGGACCAGCCCCACCGGAGGGTCCGTTGTTGGCTCTCACCCAGAAGAGCACGTAGTGGTAGGACTCACTGATATAAGGAGGGTGATCCACGAAGGAGTAGTATTAGGCCCACCAGGGGTCCCGAGGATATGGAGCGCTACCTCCGCTGTACTGCAGAGGGACTCTATAAAGTAGCCTAGTAGATATAAAGTCTCAGCACCTTCCTAGTGGGCCGAGATGGGGGCAGCTAGGGAAGCGGCGCAATCAGCATGAGCCAAGAACAATCCATTGGAAATACAAGATGTCCTCTGTATATTAATGTGAGAGAGTGTCTACACGATAATAAAGCTGCTGTTTGAATGACTAAAGTTCCTGGTGCCCATCATTCTTTACCAACGCCCAGTCTGCATGAAGCCTGCACCCTGAACAAGGAAATGCCTGCGGAGCAGCCCTAACACCCACACTGATGTAATCTCCCTAAGAGCCGGGCATGCAGGGTTACAAGATAAAATCACTGGCTGTCTACTCCAGTGAGAGAAACATTTTTGTTTACGTTATGGAGGTTTTGTAAGGTGAGAGATTAACGTTTTACATAAAACCTATATACAGCATGGTTTGAAGCTGTAACAAAGTGGAAGGGGTCTGTTCACTAAACGTTGTTATTAGTCTTTGAATAGACCACCCAATCTCTAATTAATTATAGTATATGTATGGCGGAGTAGGTAACCTTCAACAGCTAACCTGTATTAAAATAATAATAATACCAATACTAATAATACACACATACACATACACACACACAATGACTTACTGGAAGCCCATCTTTTTTCCTAGCTCAGGAGGTTCGTATGGACTGTAGCTGGCAGGTCCTGGGATAGATGATCTCACGTTCAATGAGTCCCGATATGTTTTGGACTTAAAGCACGAAACTAGGAACTTGGGAGATTCTTTCACGAGCGAATCATTCACTCTGTAATGACCTAAAACAACATTTATTAAAGGTTGGTGATCTGTTTTAAAAGGTATCGCCACAAGGAGCTCACATTCAAATTAGGTTATATTGTGGGGGGGTATGCCTTCTTACAGGTCTTCACAATCCGGTAACATGGTCACATGCTGTGGTCAAAACGCCAAAGCACTTTGTGTGGAAGAAGGCTATGTATAAAGCATCACTAGAACACTTAGGAATGGCAATTTAGTGAGTCTTTGTGCGCCAATGTTAAAACCAATTTGTGTGTGTTGTGCGGAGTGTGCGTTATCTTTCACAAAGAAAGAAATGCTGCTAGTGATTGTAGTTACAGCGTAGATTGAATGTTGTCTGTGGCGCACATATGTATGTTATATGCAACATTAAACTACAAGCATGCACCAGTTTTTTGCGCCTAAATATGGCAAAATTGTTCGTCAAGTTTGATGGACATAGATGCAAACATGTATTGGTGCATCCATATGTCTGAGCACAGTCACTCTGATACTTCATCAGTCGCCTTTTATATGCGCATCAATACAATCCCCACAAAGATAAGTAATTAGCTAAGTTGCCGATCGATCTGTTCTCCTGTGATCGATTAGAAAATATTCGGCTCAGGGGGTTCACTAAACGGCTGTCGGTGCAGCAGAAGAGGACCAAAGATGCACATTTCTGTGGGGAAGATCATGTGACCAGGCAGTCAATAGATACAATTGGTGCACTGCTAGAGAGAGGGCAGGGCTCAAAAAGGGGTGTGCCAGAGCCTGTTTCAGAAGAGGAAGGGGATGTGATTTTGTAATAGGTTGCTATAGAAACAAAAAATGATTGTTACAGTATAATACATTAAAAATGTTATTCAGAGTTGTTTTTAAAAAAATGCTACAAGTAATTTTTCATAGTACAGAACTGATTTATTAAAAAAACTTGTGTAGGATATTGCTTGGTCTGCAGCTTTAAACGGTGCATTTGATTAATAGCAAGATATTAAATAAAAAAATATGTATCTTCGTTATTCATTTACATATACCTACTAAATATTTGATTAAGACCTGCGACCTTTATGTACATATATTTAAGCATGACGCACGCCATACAAATACCAATAAAGCCTGCGCCAAATGCAAGAACACGGATAAGGACGCACCAACACACGGTGCTAATGATCACAGGTAAACACATTATTATTATTTATTATAAATTATTTATTATTGATTAATTTGTTTTAACGCCATGCACTTTCAATCTGTTTTAAAAATAAGTCTTTAAAAATAGCCCCGTGGAACGTATGAATGCAGAGAAAAGTGGGTTCAGACACATGGCACCATGTTCCGGCGCACAGTTGCATCAAATGTAGAATCTTCCATCTGGTGCCGACACTTAGGCCTGGGACCCGCTGCGCCCGGCGGCGCGGGCGGCCGCACGAGCGTTCCCCACCAGCAGGGGAATCCTCCCGAGCCGGTCCCGGTCTCCCCTGGCGGCACAGCTCACTACACGCTGTGACGTGTCAGCCGCTAGGGGATACAAGAGAATTGTAATCCCAAGCGTCGACGCGTCACGTGGTGTGGCTGTGAGCCAATGAGGAGGGGAGGCTTCGGGAGGAGGGGAGGCTTCGGGGAGCAGGGGAGCGGGGAGGAGAGTGTGGAGGGAAAGCAGCGTGACTGCCTGTCTGTGTGTGTGTGTATGTGTGTGTCTGAGTGCCTATCTGTGTGTGTGTATGTGTGTGTATGTGTGTGCCTGAGTGCGTGAGTGCCTGCCTGTGTGTGTGTGTGCATGAGTGCCTGTCTGTGTGTGCCCGAGTGTCAGCGTGTGAGTAGGGCAGCCCGCAGCAGCTCCCTCCTGCAGCCCGAGCCCGTGGAGGGGGGGGGGGTAGCGGGTCCCTCCGCTTAAACCACGCCCCCCTCCGCTTAAACCACGCCCCTCCCTCCCACTCCAGCCCCCGCTCCCTACAGACCACATATCGCGGTCTGTGTCTGTCAGCGCCCCGCCTGTCTGCAGTGCGGGCGCGCTGACTGAGGGAGCGGGGCCTTAGCCTTAGAAGCCACAAAGCTTTGCCGCTGATAACATCTTTGTATGCAGATTGAAGGGGGAATAAGTGACACAGAGAGGTGCAGACTTTGCTTCATCTCATTACAATCTGTTTGCTATATAACGCCTTCCGAACTCCTGCTGCTAACACTCTCCAGATCACAAGCTTTGCACACCGGGCGACACTTGGGGCAAAGACCCTGATAAGTTGACGGAGACGCAAAATGACATTTAGCGCAATGTTAATCTAGGGCAGGATTGCACCTGCAATATGGAATTTAATATGTATTTGATTCAATCTGATTAGAGCCTTTGCAGATACAAGTTGGTTTGTATTAACCAATACCGGGTCTTCAAAGGGCAATTCCACATACCTGTCCAAATAAGAACCTTTATTAAATAATTTAACAATCTAATTTGCTTCTAACTCAGTCACAAGCAAAAACAATGGACTGCTCTTGCTTTTTTTAGGAAATGTATTACAATTTCAATTTCTTAGAGGTCCCCGAATGTGGAAGTGTTTGTCATTCTAGCGTTTTCTTTATCCTTATGTCACCCTGTCCTCATCAGAAAGCCAAACGCTTGCTGTGGTAACAAAGGAGGGGATGGGTGGTATGATACTGTACCTTTTATTGGGACAACAAGTAGTGTAGTTGAAAAGTTACAAGCTTTCTAACCTCTCGGGTTCCTTCATCGGGTAACCCACCAATTTTTGTAAATTCTTGTTGCAAACACCGCTCCCATGTCTCAGCCAACAACACTCACTTTAAAGAACAATTTCAAAATACTTACGGGTACTAGATTATTGGGGTAATAAAAGGCATCAGTGATGTAGACCTTAAACACGTCCCTGCCATGATCAGCCTGGTCCTAGGAGGGATTGCCCATTTAACTAGAACATACCACGTGTCATCACCTAGAAAACTTACACGGAGAAGGTCCTTTCAGGGGATTTAACTTCAAAAGTTCTCTCTTCGTTTTCGAGACAAAGGCAGCACGAGCAGACACAACAGTGTTGGGATGACAATAAGTTATAGACGCCTAGGAGAACGACAAAAACAAAAAAAAGAAACACGGAAAATTAAATTCTGTTGAATAACCTGAAAAAGACGCCAGCAAAATCAACAGTACCATTAAAGGCAAGCTACTTTAATAGGTTAAATGTAGGTGACAGACACCAGTGAAAATGTGTTATTGTTACTTTATTAAAACCACGCAGTGTAATTATGAAAAAGCGAGTCCCCTTTTCCTTATACTCACATCGTACTGATTTGGGGCAGGTGTCTTGTTTTTGGCATCTTCCACTCTCATGGCGAGGGGCCGGTGAAACATGCTGGAGTTGCTATTGCTGAAATCCTTCCTGGAATACAATACATCTTGAACGTGGTATGTATTAGCAGCCGGGGAGCGTGGTATCTTTCCGCAGGAACTCCGGGATGCCTGCGAGTGGTAAGAATAAGTCACTGGATAAAGAGAAATGTCACCAACATACTCGCATTGTAGTCACTAAGCTTGAATTCAGATGCCCCTGTAAAAAGTCTAAAATCTCAAACTCATCACTTCATGGGATATCAGGCTCTGAGAAGATGGTGGCTTTTTAAACTTGCGTTGTCATCCGTATTCTCCCTGCAGTTTAATTCATGAACCAGAGCTACAGGCGTATACATATTGCTATCTGCACAGACATTGCAATGGCTCGAACGAAGACTGTACACATATAGACACAAATCTCATTTAATTTCTCCTGTTGATAACACAACGTATACACACATACTATAAAAGATATGTAACTTTTAGGGAGCTATATAAACCAATTCATCTTTATTAAAAAAGAAGAATCATATGCTGAAGTGTATCATGTCTCGTTTCATACCTTTGATGCAAGTCCCCCAGTCCCTTTCTTTGATAATGAGACACTGTCTGCAGGTGTGTGGTCAATGTCGTATGATCCAGGGCCTGGGTTTTCATTCTAATAACAAACATGAAAAAAGGACGTATAAAACCGCTGTGATTTGGTAGACATATTTAAAGCTGCAGTTCAGGCAATATCCTGCATGCACAGAAAACGGGGGAGTAAGGGAGTGATCAAACTAAACCATACTAAATGTGTAGATAATATTGATAATGAAAGGTAGGTGCAGCTGTGAACTGAAGTGAATCAAAGAAAGTGAGGGGTACAGTGGTTAGTACACCAAAAGAAATTCACTTGAATGCACACTACCCAAAATTTAAAATTTAACCTTTATTAATCAATCCTTAAAACATATATTACCAATTTATAAATGTGATAACGTATAAAAATGAATTAAATGAATAAATAACTAGTGCAACTAGGCAGTCTCTGATATTTAAATGTATATTCTCAATGCTGGAAGATGGGAGACTGCAAGAGTGCAAACAGCCAGAGTGAGCAGAAAAGCTCACTACTTCATAGATCCACCTAATAGATAATAAACATCATGAGGGTTATTGGCATAAACTCTTAGACAGGACCTTAACTAATGCAGTGAGTCCCGCCTGGCCACTACCCTAATTTTTATATAGATGGCTAATCTAATGAATGGCTGACTAGTACTGTATTAAAACAACCCCATGAAGGGGGCTGACATCATCAAACACGCGTCCAACGCGCGTTTCCCTCCTACTACGGAGCTTCCTCAGGGACAAAATTTTGTCCCTGAGGAAGCTCCGTAGTAGGAGGGAAACGCGCGTTGGACGCGTGTTTGATGATGTCAGCCCCCTTCATGGGGTTGTTTTAATACAGTACTAGTCAGCCATTCATTAGATTAGCCATCTATATAAAAATTAGGGTAGTGGCCAGGCGGGACTCACTGCATTAGTTAAGGTCCTGTCTAAGAGTTTATGCCAATAACCCTCATGATGTTTATTATCTATTAGGTGGATCTATGAAGTAGTGAGCTTTTCTGCTCACTCTGGCTGTTTGCACTCTTGCAGTCTCCCATCTTCCAGCATTGAGAATATACATTTAAATATCAGAGACTGCCTAGTTGCACTAGTTATTTATTCATTTAATTCATTTTTATACGTTATCACATTTATAAATTGGTAATATATGTTTTAAGGATTGATTAATAAAGGTTAAATTTTAAATTTTGGGTAGTGTGCATTCAAGTGAATTTCTTTTGGTGTACTAACCACTGTACCCCTCAATATCCTGCATGTGTGTTTTTTTTTAATAAATCAGTTCTGTAGTAAGAAAAAATACTTTTAGCATTTTCTGTTTTAAAAAAAACAACTTTGAAAGACCAATTTTCTTGTATTCTATTTTAACAAGCATGCTTGTTCCTATAGCAACGATTTACATTCCCCATATTTAAAGATGTCGCCAAACTTTGCCGATCAATAGACGGAGAACGAATTGACCGGCAGCTATGCAGTTCTTTAGGTAATTAGAGATTGCCCACATGAAACTATTGAAGTAAAAAAAAAAAAAAAAATTAAAAAAAAAAAGACTGAACTGCAGCTTTAAGGCAGTTAGGTGTTAGATTTGCAACTCACATTATATAGAGAGCTTACTGCTCCGGCTGAATGATAATGAGCCGTAGGGAACCAGTAGTGTAATGGTCATCTTCTACATTGCAACACTAACAGGACAACTGGGTGTGAAAAAGACACCAGTAACCTTGGAAATGGGATTGCAAAGGTACCCAATTAAAGGCTTTATAATAATGGGTAATAGGTATACTGTTACAGTATTACCTGGCAATATATTAACTTTTAGGGGGGCCCGTATGACATTCAGTGAAAGTAAAGTGCGTTTGGTTTATCAAAAGATTCTTTTACGAAATAAGGTTTCATCCGGTATGCTGTACGGTGTGTCCCAAACCAGTTTGTACAGTACCTAGAAAGGCACTTAACTGATTTCCTGTAGTACATCTTGTTAAAAGGTGCAATACTGCCCAAAAATAACTTTGCACGAAATACATTGGGGTCTACGTACTAATGCCATTTTGCAGCAAAGTTGACACACAGAGCGTCATTTTTACTTGGCGCCCCTTCGCTTCAATGCATCAAGGTGTTTGCCTTCATCTTTGTGCTGTGGGCTTCAGTGTCTGCTTGAGGAGTTAGGGGGCAGTTAAAGCACTTTATAATGAGATGTATCAAATTCTGCGTCTCTGTGCACCAACTTTTCCCTTCAATCAGCATTAAAAAAACAAAACGTTTCTTACTTTGCACTGAGGCATTTTTCGTTGCACAGTTGTGTCAGACACACCTCTGCTTCAAAATTGCCTTGGTATGCAGACCCCATCATCTGTAATAGTGGTCAATTATTCTCAGGTTGCACCAATTAAAAGACATCAAAACTTGCATAGAATGTAACATGCTCTGGAACTTACAGAACAACTACAACTCTTCGCTGGACAACAAACACAGTGCCCATGAAGAAGCCTTGCGAGGTTTCAGAAGCTCAGTGCATCTCGTCGGTCCATTAAAAGGTAGCACAGACAATAATTCATTTTTACTTCATATATAGAATTATAGGAAATCGGTAGAAATTAACCTCTTGACACACCAAGTCTGTTAAACCCACAGATACTATGGTTTCTTCCATCTTTGGGATTATGTCTATCCCAGGCAGTTTTTAATTCTTTTATTGTATTAGCTTCTACCATCTCTGTCGGGAGGCAGTACCATGCACCCACCCAACTTTCCCTCAAGTACTTCATCACATTGTCCCTGAGCCATCCCCCCCTCCAGTTTCAGAGCTTGACCTCTTCGTCTACAACATTCCCCTGAAATATGCTTCCCTCCTGCACCTTGTTGAACCCCTTTATATATTTCAAAGTTTAAAATCCCATCCCCTCTCTCCTCGAAGCTGTACAGATCGAGGTCTGTCCCAATGTTATTGTAGAATGCTGCTTTAATTCCACAAGTCAGTGGGTGACAGACACAAGAAACCATACATGTAATGTTTATACACACCGGCTGAATAGAAAGATTGCCGTGTGTGGGCAGAGTGCCTGATTCCCTTTTTCCTCACCCCGTCTGACTCAGATTTCCTCCCGGGCTATTCAGCTAAGAAAACAGGGAGGGATTCTATATATCAAGAAAAACAAAACTCAAATCATGCCTTCAATTCTACTCACTGACAGCTTAAGCTTTTAATGAAACCTGGATTCACGTCACCGAGGAGGAAGCTTAAGACTTGTGTGTGAGCTGGGACAGAAAACACCTGTGTGTTGTTTAAAGGCAGGTTGCACCAATATCGAAGCAATAATACACCATGCTGAAATGAAGCCCCGATCGTGAATTTGACAAGGCCCATTGTTCAGTACTTAGTACTCACCAATCATCAAGAGGGCCCATCCATTTGTTCACTGGTTGTTGTTAAATAGATTTATGAGGAAGATCTGTCTCACAAGATAAACCATGGATATGGAACCACATTTAATGGTGCTATACCAGAGAACATCATCAAAGAATTTAGGTTCTCTTCTGCAATCCACTTCCTGGCTGTAGTTCTTCCAGTCCTCAAGACTATGGCGCATGCAATCAAAGAAATTCAGCGAGTCTTCCCACCCTCCCCACTGTAAATCCAAAGGGTTCTGTGGTATCAGAGTGTGTGTTCAAGCAGTGCACCATTTTTTTTGATGCACAGTTGCGTCATACGTAATAAAAACATACATCTGGTTCAGTTTGTTAGTAGCCAAAAAAACAAAACAAAAAAGGTTCCACCACCTTAAGCTTGGCAGATATTTTGGTGATAAAGTGATGCACAGCGGCGCATAATTTGATACATCTCATTGTAATCTGTGCGTCATGTAACTGCACCTTTTGATACAAAAAGACCTTGAAACATTGGTGCTAGGAGGCGCAACATTTAAATAATGCTCGTTGCGTCAAATTTGCTCCAAAACTGCCTAAATACAGAAACCCCTAAGAATTATTATATTTGCTTCCGTCATTTCTGCTGACAGCCTGTTCCATGTATCCCTGACATTTCCAGTAAAGAGGTACTTCCTGAAATCTCCCGTTGGCTATACCCTACTGATTCTGGAATTCTACCACCTTCTTTGAATTTCTTAGTTTGAAAGCTTCCTGGTTAACTGAACCTGGTTCTGGTTTAGTTCTTGGTTTCAATCCAATATTCTTCACCGCCATCGCCATTCTCAGAGTGACGTTTCTATGAAAACTCATTGCACAAGTGTGGTGATATAAAGCAATAGAGGATCATTTGCAAAAGGCCAAAGATGGAACAAGCAGAAAAGTCAGGGGGATCATCCGATTCAGGTAAGAAAAAAAATAATAATAAAAAAAATATATATATATATTATATAATATATATATATATATATATATATATATATATATATATATATATATATATATATATATATATATATATATATATATATATATTATTAGATTCAGGGTTAAAATGACAACAAAACAAACCCCATAGGTACCACCCTAGGCAGAAAAAGGACACCACCTACCCACTGAAAGTCACTTCTAATTTAAGGTGAGCAGATGAATGATCTATAATTACTTCAAACATACAGAATGTACACATAGCAGAAATTAATCACGCAGTAGAAACTCCTTGGGGCCTAAACCATTGCATAAGAAACCAAGGACTCTAAGAAAACCAGCATCAGGTAGATTCAGAGGGAGTTTCCTCTCCGGTAAAACTTCAGTGATACTGCTGAAAGGTTGATTGATGAACAATCCTTTTGAAACTTTGAAATAGAAACTGGCTTTGCTGATCAAATGTTGATAATGCTTTATATATAGGAACTAAAAGGAGAGGTCATGATGTGGTAAAGACTAACAGCTGGAAAAGTACTGTGCCGGCTGATCAAAATACTGAGATTACGTTTAATAAAGGCGCGTCCTGGCAGTGGTGCTACTGCCATGGATACCAGGGGGTCTCCCAGTTTATAAGAACAGCTGTTGTATGCCAGGTGACAGCATCAGTTCCAGATAGATTGTAGCTACTCCTTGCCCCAAAGAACTGTCTTGGGAAGACATACAGAGACAGAAGGAAGTGTACATTGTATAGGGCAAGGTCAAGAGGGTAAAGGCATATGCAGAGGGTCATGTAGCCATGTTACATCGCTATTGAAATGCTTCAGGAAGGTTATAAAGATAGGAAACATGGTGGATAGGGGAAGAGCTTCAATGGTACAGGGTGGTTTCTTGATATTAAGAAGCTTTCATGTCTTCACTTCGAATCGGGCACTATAACAGTGATTGGACATGACAATACGTACACTCTCCAGCCATAGTCATAGAAATGGACATCAGATGCGGACCCCCTGGCCCATCTAATCCACCCATTCCACCAAATTATTCTAATACCGTAGATCCTATTTATCCTTTGGATATCCGTGCTTCAGAGCTAATGATTGGCATTCACTACCCTGCTAAAAGTTTGCAATGAAATCCAGTGTGGAATGGAACGGGGTCAACTCACTGGTGCAGTATTCCTAGATTTTGCAAAGGCTTTTGATACTGTTGATCATGCTATCCTGCTTAACAAACTCCAGAGCTCTGGAATAGGGAAGCATGCTTTAAACTGGTTTCAGTCCTACCTATCAGGTAGATCCCAACATGTGTCCATCTCTGGCTCCAACTCTAACCCCCTGGCTATCACCTGTGCGTCCCGCAAGGTTCTGTTATGGGGCCCCTACTCTTCTCAGTGTTCATCAATGATCTTCCCACAGCTTGTCAGGAAGCCTCAATAGACATGTATGCAGATGACACAATCCTATATGCACACAGCCATAGCCTCTCTGACCTTCAACACATACTGTACTTCAGTCTGACTTTTTGAGACTCGAAAACTGGATTTCCCAAAACAAACTGTTTTTAAACACTGACAAGACTGTAACAATGGTGTTTGGGACCAAGACTAAATTTTTAAAGCTTCCAACGACTGAGCTCCTGATTACAACCAACACTAACACCACCCTAACTCCTGTTACGAGTTTTAAATACCAGGGCATATGGTTTGACTCCCACTTAACATTCGGGATGCACATTAATACCCTGACAACCAAGACCTATGCCAAACTAGGGGTACTTTACAGGAACAAATCCTCCCTAAGTCTCATGGTCAGAAAGCGTATCGCACAGCAGATGCTAATGCCAATTATTGACTATGGTGACATAGTATATGGCTCGGCACCTCAAACCCACCTTAGCAAACTTAATACCCTCTACAACTCAATTTGTCGTTTTGTTCTCCAATGCAACTATAACACACATCACTGCGAAATGCTCAAAGAACTAGATTGGTCATCACTCGAGTCTAGGCGCAAAGTTCACCTTTCCTGTCTTACCTTCAAATACTTTCTGGGCAAGCTACCCAGCTACCTGAACAAGCTCCTTGCCCCTACCACATGCAGCACCTATCACCTGAGATCAGACTCCAAAAGACTGTTCATGGTCCCAAGGCTCAACAAAGTATCCGGCCGCTCCTCCTTCTCTTACCGTGCACCCCAAAACTGGAACAACCTACCAGAGACTCTCACATCCACCACCAGTTTAAGTTCTTTCAAATCTAAGGCTGTCACACATTTTAATGTGGTCTGTAACTGTTTCATATGCCCATAATACAAATTATCTTTAACTGTGCATGCAATGTCTTGTATATAATGTGTACCCTGCTCATTATGTAACTGTATTTGTAAACATGTATTATTTGTCTTAACTCTGTACCCAGGACATACTTGAAAACGAGAGGTAACTCTCAATGTATTACTTCCTGGTAAAATATTTTATAAATAAATAAATAAATAAATTCAGGTCGGGAAGCTGCTATCCGCCACATTTCTGTAAACCCTGGGCACATACAGAAGAATGATATATTTTGCTTTATTTCCTGTCCCAGCCATTAAATCAAATGCAGGTAGAACATTGTGCTAATAATTATTCTAGGTTCTGTTTGATGGGATTACATATCTGGATAGTGACCAGGTGAAAGGCTCACGTGGCCCTTTGGAAGCCAAGTTGCAAAGCTTCATGATGGTAATATGGTCTAGTGTCTCTTCTAATAAACCATACAGTATTTACATAAAGCAGCAATTCACGCTATTCACGATAACAAAAGGGCCCCTTATTTTTTATTGTTGCAAAGTCATTTTGCTGCTGTTTTTAGCAATCCAGACCTTGTTACATTCTGCGGTAAAAATTCTGCAGAGATCAGTTGCTGAATATTTGCTTCACTGCGGAGGTTAAAAAGCCTGCTGCCAAAGTGCCATTCAAATTAAGAAAGAAGTTAAGATGGATACAGCTGATGCTAGCAAATTCAGCAAGAAATGAAGATTTTGAAAAAAAGCTATTTTGAAATAGAGCAGCACATTAACTAACAGGTTATGTTATGCGTTGTTTTTCGGGTGGAGGGGGGAGATTTCTACTTTACATGTGTCAATTTTGTAATTTACAGGTTGGATCAAGCATAGTATAAATATGAAACAGTTTGATTTCGCTGAAAAAGGTCCCCAATCTTTCGAAATTCTTGCACGCATTAAACAGAAATAGCCGTGTTAGTCCAGCTGCGATAGTGCAGAGTAAATGAGTACTTCAGTATTACAGTATGTGATACCTTTCTTTATTCGGACTAACAATTGATATTATAAGACAAGCTTTCGAGAGTTGTCTCTCTTCCTCGAGTCAGCAATTCTAATTTACAGAGATTCCATGAGTTTTATGTCTTTTAACAACGTGCCATCCTCCGTCAGCATACTGTAGGTTTGCTGATCTTTTATTATTTTTCACATTCCCTCTAGGGACAGGTTACATGTGGCCACTAATGGTATGCATGTGGTTGCTTTTTGTTTTGGAGCAGGTGTTCTCCTGAGGCTTTAAGTACAGATGTGAAAGGTTTTGGCAACATTCTTTGGCTCGCATCCCTTCACTCAGGATTTTGAGGTGTCTGTTCCTGTCTAGTGTCAGTGATACCTTATAGCCAGGCTGTGTATGGCTTTGTCCATAGTGCAGGATACGGCGCGAGCTACGTAACTTGCACCGAAACAAACACTAGGACGCCAATGCAAATGGGCATAGTACATGCACACAAACGTGCTACAGGGAGTGCGGTGCTTCGCAATACAAACAAGTTTGTATTTTGAAGCGCAACGCCGGGAGGAGGAAGTGCGGAAGCTAGCGCGTTCCACTATGGACACGGCCTATGATGGCTCGTTTTGTATGAGTGGGATGGAAGCTGGAGTTATGGAGGTAACTAAATCTGTCTGTGGGCTTCTTGTATACAGATGTGTGTAGTTTGCTATTCTTCCGTGTTACTGGTGTATCCAGAAAGTTTACTAGGTTTGCCAAATAATCTATTTTGAGCTTAATTGATGGGTGGCATAATTTGAAGGACTCGCACAATTGTATTTGTTTTTTGCCCTCATTCCATATTAGAAACAGATCATCAATGTATCTGCAATATCAATATAGGTATCAATATAGACTCTGCTCAGGTGTGCTTTTACATAATGTGAGTTATGTTTCAATATATACATACAGGCATACCCCGCATTAACGTACACAATGGGACCGGAGCATGTATGTAAAGTGAAAATGTACTTAAAGTGAAGCACTACCCTTTCCCCACTTATCGATGCATGTACTGTACTGCAATCGTCATATACGTGCATAACTGATGTAAATAATGCATGTGTAACAGGCTCTATAGTCTCCCCGCTTGCACACAGCTTCGGTACAGGTAGGGAGACGGTATTGCTGTTCAGGACGTGCTGACAGGCGCATGCACGAGCTGCCGTTTGCCTATTGAACGAGATGTACTTACTCGCGAGTGTACTTAAAGTGAGTGTCCTTAAACCGGGGTATGCCTGTACTTCTATATTTGTCCTGTTCTGTTCTTTCTTTTTTAATTCTTTTAAATTGCCTTTTGTTTATACAGTAAAGAGGTCTAATCCTTACACATGATATAAGGCATTTATCCAATCCATGGAGTCACCATTAATACAGACGAAACCATGAGTATTCTAAAGCTTGCCTTAAACTAGCCCGGTTACATGCTGGGTATGTGCTAGGTGTAACCTAGCTAGTTTAAGGCTAGTTTAAGGCATTTCTGCATTCCCATAGGATTAACACAGCAGGGGTCCCTGGCAGTCCCATTCAATTTGAATGGGACTGCTAGGGACCCCCGCTGTTAATCTGATGGGCCATTAATCAATGCAGAAATGCTGGGTCTAGTTTAAGACAAGTTTAAGGCATGTATCCAGCATGTACCTGGGTCTTTTTGGCAATTGCCACTGGTTTGTGTTAGAATAACCGTGGGCACTACAGTATGACCACCAGTTACAATTACTATAAAATGATGGCAACACCATGGACTCATCATCTCCATGATGAAGTGATTGTAATTGCGAAACGCGTAGGGTAAACATGCTACACGCACTTGGAGCAGTCCAGACTCCAACTGCTGCTCGAACTGCCTTACGAGGCGGCACCGAGATGGAGCGCACGGGGGGGTGATGTCACAGAGCTGACTGTGCCACTTGCGCATACACCGGCAGGCAGAGGCAAGGAAACGGACACCATCGGACCTGCGGGACTCTTGTAGTGCGTGCCACACTTTCCGTATCAGTGTGAATGCTGTCTTACCTTGAAGAGATTGTGAGTTTGATACCGCTTGTTTTTTAGATTAGATTTTTTTAACAAATTGTGTTACACTATGGGCGATTTGTGCCCTTTCCTCTCTCTTTTTCATTACATATACGCCTGGAATTTTTCACCTTTCACCAAGGAATTGGAATATTTATCTTTTACTTTCAGATAAGATTGTTTTATTACATTGATTGGACTTTTCTCTTACACTGTTTAATATTGTTTATCACTGTTATTATTTTAATCACATATAATTGGAGAATAATCACTCTATATATATTTTTTTATATATTTTTACACAGATCACACACCACAGCTTAGTAGTCTTCAACTGAGCCTCTGATTGAGCCACCTGTGCTGAAGCTGGGATATCCTGAAAACCTCACCTTTCGGGAGGGGAGGGGGGGGGGAGCTTGAGCACTGGAGTTGAGCCCCCTTGGTCTATAAAATAGATGTGTATAAAAATATGTACGTGCAACAGAAAAAAGTGTAAACCGGATAAACACACACTGATAAAACAGTCAAAAATAAATGTGAAAAGGTGAATAATATAAAGTGTCATATCTTCTGCGCATGCGCGATCCAAACCTAGGCTTGTGATCCCGGGAGCAGATAAGTGTTCTCGTGTGTTAACGGCGGAAGGGAGCAACGTTGATTGAGAAGACCCTGAGGAGCGATGGATGGTCCAGCCACACTGTATTACATCAAGATCCTGACCAGATTTATTCTGAAAACGCCTGATTTTATTGTTTCCCACGTGAGTGGGCATCTATAAGATTTTCACGTTTTTAATATTAGCACATTTGCACCGTGTCTATTTTTTCTTTTCTATGAGCTCCGGAGAGTTTTTTTGCGCTGTGAAGTCCTTTGCTACCGTAAAAATATGTATGCCGGTGGAAGTATAGTTACAACTCTTTAATTGTTAGAGCCAACACATATACAGATTCAGCAGCCGTTATTGGTCCCGGAGGCGCGTTACAGCTGGGGTGACAACGCACCAGCGGAAGCAGACACCACTGTAAAGGCATTAGCCACGTGCAAAAAGAAGGGGCGGGGCTATTGCCCTAATGCGCCTTGGTTCCATCTGTAATTTCCCTATAAAATGTACCTATTGTTTTTTTTAGTAATTGCATCGCTTGTTTCTTTCATTTCAATTCCCTTTATTTGGGGCATGTGGTTTCTACTTAACAGATAAAATATGGACTTGCTATCAATATGCTGTTTTAATATTACCTGGTGCACATGGTAGGAAAATCTCATTGCTCTGGAGTTGAAACCTTTTCTTTCCGACTCTGGGATAAAGACCGTCTGGAATTTTGTAGGGATGGAGGCAGGGCTGGTGGGGACCTTGAAACTTTCAACTGTTGAAAAAATTATTAAATAAATAAATAAAATGCTGCTATTTTAAAGGGGTCGTTATAGGGAGGGATTACAGGAGCAATTAGGGGAGGAGATGTAGGGGGCGGTTATGGAAGCAGTTATGGGAGGAGTTATAGGGAGCGGTAAAGGGAGCAGTTAGGGAGGCGTTATAGGGAGCAGTTAGGGGAGGCGTTATAGGGAGCAGTTAGGGGAGGCGTTATAGGGAGCAGTTAGGGGAGGCGTTATAGGGAGCAGTTAGGGGAGGCGTTATAGGGAGCAGTTAGGGGAGGCGTTATAGGGAGCAGTTAGGGGAGGCGTTATAGGGAGCCGTTATATTAGCAGTTAGCGGAGGAGTTAAGATAGAGAGTGGTTATAGGAGCAATTAGGTAAGGCATTATAGGGAGCAGTAAAGGGAGGGTTACTGGAGCAGCTATTCTCTCTTTGCATCAAAATAAATCCACCTGGTTAAAGCAGCAATAACTGAGTGCACCCCAAATGTAAGAAACAATATTAACCAGAATAATAAAGGCTTTGAAGTGTTAACTTTTTATAATATTTCCCTAATTTCTTTTGTGGCCAGACTGTTTGTAAATGGCTCCATACAGTATATCGGCATAATGCTCGCGCAGGCTTTTACCTTTCCTGAATTGTAAACTAATGATGTTGCCATCATTTTCCAAAGAGATAAAGAGAGAACACGCGACAATTAGCACACAAGATTAGGAATACATAGGAATGAAAGAAAATAGAAACGGATTCATTTCACAGATAAAGAGAAGTGGTGGATCTGCCTGCATTCAGTGACCCACGCCAAAAGCAAAACATATGCATTTCTAACCATACAAATAAGTAAAACAGTTACTTTAAAGAGGCAGTTCTGCCTAGGTTTTTCCTTTCTTTTATATGTGGGAATCGGGGTCCCACCACGTTAATTTCAGCTCCGAGGACCCTCTGCTTCAGGAGATACCTCTGTAGGTGCTGCCGGGAGCCAATAGGAATGCGCAAGATCATCAGTCCCGCGGCTTCCCATTGGCCTGCGTGACGGAGGGGGTTTAAACCTCCGTGGAGCACCAGCACCCCCCCCTACGGAGGAAAGCCTCCTGAGATGCAGATGTTCACCGGAGCTGAAATTAAACGCTGTTCACCTCCGGAGACCCCGTTTCCCACCTAAGGGGAGACGTTCGTTTCACTGGCATGCGGCTTTAAGGGTAATCAGATCTTTGTAAGGAAGCTGGTTACAATATTTTGTTTACTATATAGATATATACAGTCTGTGAGGATACCTGGGGATCCAATATACCAGCACAGCACAAGATATTCTCACATAAAAGTGGTTTATTGGGTCCAAAAAGCACACATATACCCGACGTTTCGGTCCCCAGGGGAACCTTTTTTAGGGGTGAAGACCTTAAGAAGGTCCGCCTGGGGACCGAAACGTCGGGTATGTTGGACCCAATAAACCACTTTTATGTGATTATCTCGTGCTGTGCCGGTATATTGGATCTCTAAGGCTCCTTTCAAGACTGTAACAATTTACCCTTCACCGTGAACCACCCTTACCTCTGTTGAGGCTTTTTTTTCAGAGTGTGTGTGTAGGTGTATATGTATATACAGTGTTCGACAATCCTATACATTTACACGCCCGGGGCGGGTAGATTTAACGTCCGGGCGAGTAAATATTGGCCCAAGCAGCACACGTGTTTTTTTAAATTTCCCTGCTCGCGCTGAAATTTTCCCTGCTCGCGCTGAAAAAAAAAACTCCCCTACCTGACAGCTGATTGGCGCGCGCTCCCAGGCTTTGTGGGCGCGCGGCCAGGCTCTATGAGCCCGCCTCCAACGAGCGGCCATTCTTTCTGCCTGGAGCTCTGTTGGAGAGTAAGTACTCTCCAATCTCTCCATGCTGCGGCCCCTCTGCTCCTTCCCTGCCTCCTGCAAGCCAACCCGTGCAATCCCCCTGGTCCCCACATGTCTCCCTACTCACCACCGCGGCCCTCTGCTCCTGCCCTCTCCCGCCAGTATGCACCTTTGCGTTAGCTCTCCCCTCCTCCTGTCCCCTTCCCCTCCTCCTGTCCCTCGCCCTCCCCTCCTCCTGTCCCTCGATCCACCGATCGCTGCCTGGGGTGGGAGGTCCCCACTGCTGCAGCCCGGTTGGCGTACGCGGGGGGGGGGGGGGCCCTCACCACGTCTCCCACCCACCCGCCTTCCCACCTGCTAACTTCATGACAGCGCAGCCGCCGCATGAGGTGGGGGGGGGGGGTCGATGCCGGCCTGACCGCCTGCCTGCCCACTAGCTTCATGCCGCCACGGGGTGGGGGGAAGATGCAGCCTACAAACCTGCTTGGCCGCGCAATGCGGGACATGCCGGCGAGGGGAGCAGGGCAGTGGCGGCCACGGCGGGGCTGACTGTCCCCTGGGGCGCCCGCTGGGGGACACCTCGCCACGTGACTCCCACCCACCCTGCCACCTCTCCACCTCCCCAAAGCTTCCACTACGCCCTCGTGAGCTATGGGGGAGGAGCGTGGTGGTGGTGGTGCTGGTCGCGACATTTCCTCCCCCCCCCCGTGTGTGTAGAGAGTGTGTGTGTGTGTATATGGGAGTGTGTGTGTGTATATATATGGGAGAGTGTGTGTGTGTGTGTGTGTATGTATATGGGAGACATCGGAACCCCCCCTAACCCAGAAGACAGGTAGGGAACACCTCCCCTCCAATGTATAACATTGCGGTAATGAGGGTACCTGGACATTGAGGGACTGCGGATCAGGTAAGATCCCAGGCGGGATTGCTGCTTTAGATATTGTGAAGCAGGGACGTCCAGACAGTGGTTAAGGGGTTCAGGAAACTAGTCATTCACACCTGGCTTTAATTTCTAGATCTGACATACATACACACACACACACACACACACACACGACTAATTGTAGTATAATGTAATACAATAAATACATTTATGCCAAAAACGAATGTTGTTCTGACTAGGAATTTATTAAATGTATTTTATTTATATATTTTATTTTAAAGCGGGGTTGGGGGCGGGACTAGGTGGGACTAGGCGGGACTAGGTGGCGAGTAGATTTTTTGGTTGGGCGAGTAGATTTTTGGGTGATTTATCGAACACTGTATATATATATATATGTGCGTGTGTGCATATTTTATACATATATATACACTCTATCGTTGAGATGACTGTACTGCCATCAAAAACGGCAAGAAATTAAATAAAGGGTGGTAATCTTCTTTAAAGTCTGTACCTTTAAATTGGTAATTTTATGGGAGAAGATTTAAAGCCGCAGTCTGTGCTGATCTTTTATGTTTCTGCATTTTTTTAACCTCTTCCTGCTCTTTGCAGAGCTATCTGATGCTGCGTTCAGGATATACAAGCGTCCGGGAGGTCAGATGGAGCATCAAGAACAGATCGGATAAGGATCTAAGGAGAACCTGGTGTCAGCTCTTTCTGACCTTGGGCAAGTCACTTTATCTCCCTGTGCCTCAGGCACCAAAATACATAGAGTTTAAGCTCATCTGGGCAGGGACCTGTGCCTGCAACATTCCTATGTGCTACGTACCGCGCGCGGTACTGTCATTGTGACGGGGTTTGAGTCCCATTGGGAGAAAATCACTACATGGAATAAAGTTATTATTATTAATATTAAGGATCAAAAGAATACATCCAGCTATAAAATATAGGAGGGCAAAAATATATAAATTACCTGGTAGTAAGGTTATAATACACCTTAAATAAGGAAAATAAGAAAACTTAGTTACAATCACAAAATGTAAATATGGAGTTAGAACAGGGGGGCTCAACTCCAGTCCTCAAGCCCCCCTCAGTCGAAAACCGAGCCTCTGATTGAGCCACCTGTGCTGCAGCTGGGATATCCTGAAAACCTGACCTGTTGGGGGGGGTGAGGGGGGGGAAGATGGTGTTTCTTATAATACAAAGCACTTATGGTGACCTGATCGCTCAGCCCATTACTGATAAGCAGTGTAAACAATGTAAAGTATTGTTGACAGGGTGCAAGTAGGAAATATTAGTCATATATACACAACATGTGGCCCCAGAGGGACCAAAAGGTCCTACAAAAATGCACTCTCTGTGGAATAGAATAAAGGACCATGTATGGCCACGAGATTACGAGATCTCCCCTCGGCAGTCAACAATTGACCATGGGTAAAGGATAATTGACTGCCTTGTGGAGATCTTGTAATCTCATTGTCTTTTGTCGTATACATTTGGCCTCGCTCAGGAGCACTCCTTTTGACGTATGTATGTATGATGTGGTGGTGGGTCCTGGGGTTAGAGATTGCTGGGATTGTGTGTTTAGTCATTTAAAATTTTCAACCGTTGTCAGTTGATTGGGGGTTAGTGGTCCCCCCTCCCAGGGTTTAAGCTCACCCCACTTTTTAAGAAGTGGGTTTTTCCATGTTCCTGTGCAGGACAGACCCACTGAGGCCATTCATACTCCAGCAGGGGGTAACTGAGAATTTTCACAGGTAGTGTTAGGACCTGCTCACTGGTCATGCCGTGAAGTGGCTATAAGGCTTTGGTCAAAGGGTTTAACTAAATGACCCTTACTCATGAGAAAACTAACATTGAATTATTAAACTATGTGTTTTGTCACATTGGATATCGCATTGGGTATTTTTTTTTAATTACAATATCTCCACAAGGCAGTCAATTATCCTTTACCCATGGTCAATTGTTGACTGCCGTGTGGAGATCTTGTAATCTCGTGGCCATACATGGTCCTTTATTCTATTCCACACAGAGTGCATTTTTGTAGGACCTTTTGGTCCCTCTGGGGCCACATGTTGTGTATAAGTTTCTTATTATAGCATGGATTTTGTTAATTGCAACAGCAGATGTGTAATGTATGCAATGTGGTATTCTTGGAAGAAATACTATATTGGTTTCAATTAAAAATGAGTATTCAAGAGCATATCAGGCATATAAAAACGATGTTGTTCAAGGTCATGATGCAAATATTAAACAATTCTCCTTTTGTGTTGTACAAACAGTTTAAAAAAAAAACTATTATTAAGAAAAGAAAGAGAATAGATTAAGTGTAATATTATGAGCCATTTGGGTTTATATGAAGAAATGATTGTGTATCATTCCTGATGTAAACGCCTTTTTCTGTTGCCTTCCGTGTATATATTCATACATTTTATATTTGGGAATACGGGTCTTTAATGGCCCACATTTTGATTGAGGAAGAGGTAAATATGGCGAGCCCCGATAGGCCTGTTCATTGCTCCTCCTCCTGAAGACAAAATGGCAAAACGTGTCGTGTTCAGTCCCTTTTATGGTCTTGAATAAATATTATTGTTTTATCTGAAAATCTCTCTGTTGGAGTTCCCGGTTCGAGGTGGGATCCTCAATGAGGCCGATTATCTGAGCTGTCTGGAGATTAGGGGGTTCTCGAACTCCAGTCCTCAAGAAACCCCAACAGGTCAGGTTTTTAGGATATCCCTGCTTCAGCACAGGTAGCTCAATGTTTGACTGAGCCACCTGTGCTGAAGCAGGGAAATCCTGAAAACCTGACCAGTTGGAGACTCTAGATGACTGGAGTTGAGAACCCCTAGGATTAAGATGATCATGGTTTTTTTTTTTTTAAACAGGACATGCTCAGGGGGCAATATACTAAAATGATGAGTTACACATATATAGCATTCTAAGGGAGTTGGTGCTTTAATCCTTTGTAACAGGGGACTTACCCTGTTCAGAAAACTTGCCTCTAATCCAGCAGTGTGCTGGTTAATTGACCAGCACCTGGTTGATTGGAGGTGTTAGAAAAAGCCTGCCTCTGAGACAGGAAGTGAGACTCCTTAGCTCACATGTGAGCTGAACTAGGAGACAGAGCAGAGGTTCCTGAGTCTCCCAGGTGAGACTGACCGAGAGAACACAGATGTCTGGAGCTAACAAATAAGACTTCTAAACCTGGATTATCCGGAGAAAAGGCAGCAACCCAGCAAACAGATAAGACTTTATTTTCCAATGACACATATATATATATATATATATATATATATATATATATATATATATATATATATATATATATATATATATATATATATGGGCTGGAATATAAGGATACATATATGCCAAAGTGGAGCAGGTTTTGTTTGGCTCACTATTTCTCATATGTTGTTTTTTTTGCTGTGTTTAAAGCGACAGGCACAATAAAGCCTTATTTTAATTTCACCTTAAAACAGTCTCCCTTGCGTACCTCTGCACATGTCCTCCTACAGGCCTCCATCAAGAAAGATGATCCCTGATACTACTAATAAAATGTACCATGGAGAGCCATGACGGTGTGAGTATCCTTGGAATATTTTCACATGATAAATCCGGTGCAATTTCTCCGTTTCAGTTTTGCAGATGGGAAACTTTGATACACAGCCACAATTGTGTTGATCTTGGCTCTGTCATCATCGATCATTTTTATTTATAAAAATATTTTGCCAGGAAAAAAAAAATACATTGAGAGTTATCACGTCGAGTATGTCCTGGGTACAAAATAATAGGTTGACAACATTACAAGTTACAGTTACAAACATGTCTAAAGTAGGAAACAGCTGAAGTCTTTAAAGCAGCAGGTCAAGCAATATCCTACATGTGTGTTTTTTTAATAAATCAGTTCTGTACTATGAGAAAATACTTGGAGCTTTAAAATAAAAATGTTTTAAAGACATTTTTAATGTTTCTAATGTAGGAAGCATTTCCAAAGTGACAGCCCCTTCCCCTTCTGATAGGCTCGGACTCTTGAGCCCTGCCCTCTCTAGCAGTGAACCAATTGTATCTAGTAACTGCCCAGTCAATCATATTCCAGTACTACATTGCCCAGAATGCTGTGCAAGAACTAAACAACATGGAGCAAGCGATCGATTACAGGAGAACAGATCGATCTGCAGCTTAGCTAATCACTTGTCAGTGTGCAGATTGTATTGATGCACATATTGAATGGGGGAAAAAATATATATTTTTTTAAAAACGGCAGCTTGAACTGCAGCTTTAAAGACCTTCGACAGGAGAATGGTTTGAGAGACTCCGGTAAATTGTTCCAGAAGTGCAGTGTTCTGTAAGAGAAGGAAGAGCGGCCGGATTCTTTAGTGAACCTTGGAACCTTAAGCAGGTTTCTGGAGGCAGATCTAAGGAGATACGTGCTTTGTACAGTAGGGGTGAGAAGTCGGCTCAAATAAATGTGTAATTTCTCCAGAAAGTATTTGAAGGTGAGACAGGAAAGATGTAAGTTGCGCCTGGACTCAAGGGATAGACAACCTAATTCAGTTAGCATATCACAATGGTGGCTGCAGGATTGCCACCACTCGGGGTTTGACCCAGAGACTACGGGGTTCCGGCACTTGCCTTCCTCTGGATCAATATACTGTTAGTACGGATATAGGATAAAAGTATCTGTATTGGGAAACAACACACTGGTCAGATCAGCTGCTTGTAGATTTCGGCAATGATCAAAAACATTTAGATATCATGCACCTTCAATATCTCCGGGTGAGAGCTTGGTACTGCAGCGAACATTTACATGTTAGGTAGTTATATACTTACCTCAGCAGGGATCCAATTACAAATCAGAACCTATGTAAAACATACTGTTTGTGTGTAAAAATTAGTACACCATCTGGAAATATCTTATCCCTCAATAAGTAACCAAATGTATTTACAAGCAATTAGTCATACCTATGATCAGTTTCCACATAGGGTTCCGTTTTATGCAGGTTCTATGCACTCTATGTCTTCACGCTCAGATCCAGCCGAGACAAGCTGGGAGCAGGTTTAATAACCATTTCATGCGTGACAGGGAAACAATATACCGGTCAGATCAGCTGCTTGTATATTTTGGCAACGCTAAGATATATTGCACCTCCAATAGCTCCGGTTGGGAGCTTGGTACTTCAGCAAACATTTAAATGTTAGGTAGTTATATACTTACCTCAGCAGGGATCCAACCACACCTTGGAACCTATGTAGAAACCATTGTTTGTGTGTAAAAATCAGTGCACCACCAAGAAATCTCTTATGCCTCAATAAGTAAGCAAATGTATTTACAAGCAAGCAGCTAGTTATATTTATCAGTTGTATCCACCTATCATAGTGGAATACATTTTAATTTGGTATCCTTACTCTTAGACTATAAGAGTTCATTAGCGCTTGCATCAATATGATAAATAGTAAATATAATTGAGCATTGAGGGGAGTTCTACCAATACACCCACAAGGCCATAGGAGAACATGATGTAAATTACAGATTACTCAGGCTACGGAACTTCTGGAGGTTTCACTCACTACCACTAAAAAGAGGAATATTAATATCTTCAATTCAGTGTAATTACGTTAATCACTACAACGAGTCCACTATTGTAAGATTTGGATACGTGACCTTTAAACGTTATCTCTTCAAGGAGATCACCACTCCATAAGAGCGAACGAAGAGCGAAATTAAAGGTTTTTTTGGACTCAGGGGAATATTAAGCCCTGTATTTATGTTTTGTGTATGTATACTGTCTGTGTCATGTACAGTTGTGTGAAAAAGAAAGTACACCCTCTTTGAATTCCATGGTTTTACATATCAGGACATAATAACAATCATCTGTTCCTTAGCAGGTCTTAAAATTAGGTAAATACAACCTCAGATGAACAACAAAGAATGTAACAACCTTTTTGTGGGAAGAAAGGGATTATAGGACCTGTCTGGTAAAGAGAGATGGCAGAGATAAAGAGGTGGCTGCAGTTCAATTATCTATTGCTCAGCAGCAGTGGCTCCAAGCACTGGTCTACCGGAGAGAACCAGTCACTGGAATTACCCTTACGTAACAGCAGAGGATTCTGGGAGTTGTAGTTCCTCTCTGTACTCTGTGCATTTTATATCACAACTGTACGTTATATATACACAAATACATTTCTCTAGTATGGCACAGTCGGATAGGGATCCGCCACTTGATGTGTCATTTTTTTTTTAATGTCCATGTTTTTATTGCTTTTTATTTGTATTGAGATGTTAGCGGGTCGAGCTTTGATTTTCATATATACAAATACACACACACATATCATCAGCAGCTTCTTCAGCTCTTGTCGATCCACCGGTGGATGAAGGCCTCCCCAATGACCTTCCACTATGGAAGATACACACACACACACACACCAAGACGACAACCACAATTAAGACAAAGTGGATCCCCTAGAACCCCTTTATGTTTATGGGGCACTCTCCTAGGCCAATAGAGATCAAACTGACATAATGACTGTGACTAGTTTACAGGATTAAAAGGTTCTTGCGTTAGAACCTATAAAGAACCCCTTGTGTATGATATGTATCTAGTTAATTTATTTAAAAGTTTATTATATATAATCATTAAAAAGAGATGGGGTATAACATATACCGTGTTGTGAAAAAGTAAACCCTCTTTGAATTCGATGGTTTTACATATCAGGACATAATAACAATCATCTGTTCCTTAGCAGGTCTTAAAATTAGGTAAATACAACCTCAGATGAACAACAACACATGACATATTACACTGTGTCATCATTTATTTAACAAAAATAAAGCCAAAATGGAGAAGCCATGTGTGAAAAACTAAGTTAATTACTGCTTCCATAGGAATTACGATGCTAAGTAGCAGACAGGTGCTGCTAATCAAATGCCCTTGATTAATTGATCATCAGCACGTGTGACCACCTCTATAAAAGCCGAAGTTTTAGCAGTTTGCTGGTCTGGAGCATTCAGGTGTGTTAACACAATGCCAAGGAGGAAAGACATCAGCAATGATCTTAGAGAAGCAATTGTTGCTGCCCATCAATCTGGGAAGGGTTATAAGGCCATTTGCAAACAATTTAAATTCCATCATTGTACAGTGAGAAAGATTATTCAAAAGTGGAAAACATTCAAGACAGTTGCCAATCTTCCCAGGAGTGTACGTCCCAGCAAATTCACCCCATGGTCAGACCGTGCAAAGCTCAGAGAAATTGCAAAAAAAACAAGAGTTACATCTCAGACTCTACAGGCTCAGCTAGCATGTTAAATGTTAAAGTTCATGACAGTACAATTAGAAAAAGACTGAACAAGTATGGTTTGCTTGGAAGGGTTGCCAGGAGAAAGCCTCTTCTCTCTAAAAAGAACATGGCAGCACGGCTTAGGTTTGCAAAGTTGCATCTGAACAAACCACAAGACTTCTGGAACAATGTCCTTTCGACAGACAAGACCAAAGTGGAGATGTTTGGCCATAATGCACAGCGCCACGTTTGGCAAAAACCAAACACAGCATATCAGCACAAACACCTCATACTAGCTGTCAAGCACGGTGGTGGAGTGGAGATGATTTGGGCTTGTTTTGCAGCCACAGGACCTGGGAACCTTGCAGTCATTGAGTCAACCATGAACTCAGCTGTATACCAAAGTATTCTAGAGTCAAATGTGAGGCCATCTGTCCGACAGCTAAAGCTTGGCCTAAATTGGGTCATGCAACAGGACAATGATCCCAAGCACACCAGAAAATCTACAACAGAATGGCTGAAAAAGAAAAGAATCAAGGTGTTGCAATGGCCCAGTCAAAGTCCAGACTTCAACCCGATTGAAATGCTGTGGCTGGACCTTAAGAGAGCTGTGCATAACAAATGCCCACAAACCTCAATGAACTGAAGCAACGTTGTAAAGAAGAGTGGGCCAAAATTCCTCCACAACGATGTGAGAGACTGATAAAGTCATACAGAAAACGATTACTTCAAGTTATTGCTGCTAAAGGTCGTTCTACAAGCGACTGAATCCTAAGGTGTACTTAGTTTTTCACACAAGGCTTCTCCATTTTGGCTTTATTTTTGTTAAATAAATCATGACACAGTGTAATATGTCATGTGCTGTTGTTCACCTGAGGTTGTATTTACCTCATTTTAAGACCTGCTAAGGAACAGATGATTGTTATTATGTCCTGATATGTAACACCATGGAATTCAAAGAGGGTGTACTTTCTTTTTCACACCACGGTATATATCCAGTCCCAGATATTCCTTCCAGTAAAGAGAGGATGATAGCGTCCAATCTCTGTTGTGGGGATATGATGCTGCTCTCAAAGGGATAAAATCAAATCCTGTGGGTAAACCTAAAAAGAAAAAAAAAAGAGCGAGCACAACCCCATAGCACAATATGACATTTATTGGGGAAGGGATAGACAAAGGAACCAGGCGCACTTACAAAGAATACAATTAAAACAAGCGTTTGTGCGTGTATATCACCGCCAACGAGGTTGAAGAACTGTCCAAGACTGTTTACACAGCTTCTCCAAATGTAGATCACCCATGGAAAGGTAGAGAACGCCCCGATGAAGATGGACAACTTCACAGCTACCGGCCAGGGTGGTATTCACGGCACGATACGGCCACGATCGTGTCGCCCATTGATGACGTAGTGCCGGGTGTCGCAAGCTTTCTGACGCGTTTCGTCGCAATCTGCGACTTCTTCAGAGGGTTTATGGGTAGCGTCATACCCCAGCGACTGAAGTCCTCTCCCGTTGTCAGGCTGAACTTAGTCTAACCAATGAGGCTGCCTGACAACCATAAACCAATAGCCATTCTAATATTGAATAGCCAATGAGAGAGCTCTCAACCTCCGTGTCTGAGGCTGATCCCAAAAGAATGAAGGTATATTTATTTAAACAAGATGCACATATAAACAAATGCTTGAATATGAACAACAAATAAATACAACTTTCAAATACAATTACTACATACACTCAATCTGAAATTCAATTGGGGAATTGGAGCGTGGGGGGGGAGAGAACAAAATCACGTAGAAGGGAGGAGAATATACATTTACACACACACACACACACACAGCCTTGCCTCTTTAATGTGGTCGGAATCCTAAGACCGCGCGTTTAGTGCCTGTGACGGCGACGGATGACATCACCCGTCGACACCCGCGAAAGTTGTATTTCTCTTTCCGCCGACATCGCGGCCGACCGGGTGATTGATTGGTTCTGAGGCTGTCACATGTGGCAAATTTGACCGGCTTCCAAATTTCGCGCCGGCACGTCGCGCTTACGACGGCGACAATGCATTTGATTTGGAGCGACCACGCGTCGCCGGCACTATAAGCGCAGCCTAACACAAGCTTAGGTTCTGAAAAACCTGGCGATGGATTTGCCTGGCATCTTCTGGTTAAATGCTGCCCTCTTGTGGAAAGCACCATCATTACAATTCTTGCTATAAGGTTATTCTGTCTTTTTGTACATTGACTAGGGATATCGTCCCATATTTACCAGGCTGCCCCTGTTGGCTTCAAGGAGCTCAAGAAGGTGCCTGATGGTAGTAGACTGATTAGTAAACCTGGCCAATTATCTTTCAAACAGGGAGGAGTGGGAACACCTCGGATTATGGATATCATCACACTGCGTGCATGTCATTACCCAGAATCCCTAGCTGCAGTGGAAGCACTGTATTCCAAGGAAGCGCTATATTCCAATCCATACTCTGTGCGACAGTGCGCGCAGCTCGTACAAAAGGCCATACCGCCACGAGGCAGGCCCTAGAGCGCGCAAAACAACGTGCGGGATGAAGCGCGACCGTGCGTGCTATTTTCGAGCAGACAAAACATTTTGTGTTTGTCGTGCGACGGCCGGGTCACGTTGGCGCTTCAGCCAATGAGGGCGAACCACTCGCGTGACGCCACGCCTTCCCGTCGCTGTGGATCACAAGCCACTGATCGCTCGGCCGACAGGCGCACGTGACGCCATGCGCTCCCACACGTGCCCACTATATCCGAGGCCGAAGTGATAAAGGGAAAGGCAGGATTCCGGATCTGTCTGAGACATGCGAATGTGCGCACACGCGGTAGTTTTATTTGATATCATTAAGAAGGTTTGTTTGGCTCGCATCCCATTGCCATTGGTCCACTTTGTTCCTAGGAGAGACTATCCCCGTCAGCATAATTACATGACGTGAAGTAAATGAACTTGTGTACATGCCGGGTTTGTAAAAGGTGCAAACCCACGTACAGTAGCTGGCCAGAGAACAACCTTCCCCAAAATAATTCAACCGTCTAATTGGCATCACAGTGATCTCATACAAAAGGGAGCAACCAGAAGGAATCAAACCCCTCCCAAGTCTCAGCTCGCCATGGCTCCGTCACTTGTGCTGAAGCAGGGATATCCTGAAAGCTTGACCTGTTGATGGCCCTTGGGGACTGGAGTTGGCCAACCCTGCCTTAACCCATTGAGTGCCCAAAGAATTACCCTGTACTGTGTACGGTCAGGCACTCTAGGGGCCCTATGACGTGCAGGGTACTCCATGATAGAAATGATTGCTTCCCATGCAGAGAGCCCATGGAGCGGTGAATGCCCTCGATTATGCCAGCTGTACACCAAGCTGTCACACAGCTGTGTGCCACCGGGGTTCCTTGCTGCCATTAGTACACTTTGGATTACCCCATTTAGTGAGGCTTAATCAATTGTTGACCTGTGCACATCATGTTTCTTATGTGAGCTAGGAGGGACTTGCCCTTTGCTGGAACAGTGTAGACCAGGGGTGTCAAACTCAGTCCTCAGGGGCCACCAACGGGTCAGGTTTTACGGATATCCCTGCTTCAGCACAGGTGGCTCAATCAGTGGCTCAGTCGTGAGCCATCTGTGCTGAATCAGGGATATCCTTAAAACCTGACCTGCTGGTGGCCCTTGCGGACTGAGCTTGACACCCCTGGCGGAGATAAATGTCAGAAACCTCATCACCTTTCTGTCGTTGTTCAGCATGTTGAATTATTTTCATGTTCCTCTTCTGTAGCTCGTCATTCCCCAGGCAGGATGTCATAATGGGCGGGCCTTCCGACCCTACAGAAGAAGCCGGCTGCCAGATTACCGCGCTGTCATATCCGAAACCCTTAGTCCAGCGGCTATCTGAAAACCATATAGATAGAAAAAGAATCAGTGCCCGGAGTGCAGGTGCCACCTCACCTAAATACCAGTGGTATTTAAAGAAAACGTCGTGATGCCGTGCCTGGCTGTAAAAAATGGATCTACGTTAATTAAACGTCGGGGCAAAGCTGTTTGGATAGTAGTTGAGGACAGTTTCAGCATTACTGAAGTCATCTAGCAGGAAGGGGAAGCTTTCGAAAGTAAACCACCTTTTTTTTACCCCCTTTCAAAAGAAAGCAGAACAGAAGGTTTGGAAATAAGAAAATCAGTGGTACGCCGGGGGCGGGAACATAACAAAAGTGGTATTCCCCGTACCATTCTTTGCATCTCTACAACTGTACAATACCAAATGTATCTAATAACCGTGATCATTTAATAAGGTTCAACCCAACTGACAGGTGCTTTTAAAAAGGAAAAAAAAAATTAGTCAGAAGTATTGTTAACATTTTTGTTGAACGTTTGTTTGGAAATGTTTGACTGCCTTATCCTGTGCTTCCTGAGGCCGCGCCCCTGCTTAGCGCGACGCCGCGCGCGGCACGAACAAAAGGCTGGGTCTCTGAGGCGCGCCGTAGAGCGCACGACCGCGATTGCCGAGCAGACAAAATCTTTTGATTTTGTCACAGGACGGCCGGGTCGCCTGTGCGGTTCAGCCAATGAGGGCAAACCGCTCACGTGATGTCACAGGAAACGCCCCCAGCGCGCCTCCCCGTCACGTCTTTCCCTAGGCCACAAGTCGTCTCTGCGGCAGGCGCGCATGCCTAGCATGGCCTCCAGCTAAGGCCAAAGTGTGCTTATGGCAGTGACATGTTTAAGACGTCCAACTCCCCTTCACCCCCATTGGCACCAGCTGTGTGGCTGGACCAATCTCCACTCTATGTAACATCCCCCACTCCCCCCCCTAACATCTTAATGCCTTCAGCTGTCAGACCGGACCACATTCTAACCTGAGCCACACCTTATCCTACAAACAGCAGCCACCTCACCTCCTTGTTTCAACATTGTCCCTCATTCCCTCTAGGTCAGCCGTGCGCAAACTGAGAGGAGCGCCCCCCAGGGGGGGCATAAAATTATTCAGGGGGGGCGCGGGCGGTTGCAGAGGCCCCACACTCTTCCCCCAAAGCATTTGCATTAATGCCTGGGGGGTCGCGTGAGGCCTCTGTAACTTCACTTACCTTCTCTTCATCGACGTGTCACCATGGCAACGTGACGTCACGTGACCCCACGACGTCATTTGACGCCGGGAGCCGGAGAGGAGGTAAGGGAGGGGGGGCGCGAGCAGGGAGGGAAGCAGGAGGGGGGGGGGGGGGACATGCCTCGGCTCTTACCTTCTCCGGCGGCATCTCCCCCTGCATAGTGCAGTCACGTCAAATGGTGTCGCGTTGCCATGACAATGAGACGGCAGGTGATGTCGCGTCGCCATGCGGTGCCACAGGGTGTCCCGTTGGCATGGCAACGTGACGCCATTGGACATCGTGGAGCCATGATGACGGTAGCATGCCGGGGGAGATGCCGCCAGAGAAGGTAAGAGAGTAACAGTGGCCCACGCTCTCCCCCCGGCAATCCGTTTAATTATCGTGAGGGAGAGTGCAAGGCCCCTGCAACCGCGAGACTCGGTGCGGTGACACCGCCATCACACCGACCCTACACTGCGGAACATGTTGGCGCTTCACAAATAAATCATAATAAGGGTTTACATCCGGATGATTGATGCCTTTTTACCCTGATCCGACACGTATAACTATTTGTAATAATTCCTTAAAGGTATTATGTAAACACGCTGCGCGGAGACTTAGGAAGGGGTGCGATTTCCTCTGGCAGCTCCCTTCTGTCTGATCAAGAGATTGAACAAGCAAAGCCCCCGTCTTTCCCCCCGATAAGTACAGGGTGTGCAAAAGCATGCTAAGCTTTAGCTTTCATTCATTTGTTGCCAGGACAAGCAACGCATTGCTCGGTGCATCAGGCCAAACCTTGTCATACTGGAAGCAATCCAAAATATTAACTTGAAAAACAAAGGGAGAGAAGTGTTTGAAAACACATTCATTATTTTGTGAACAAGGAAACAAAAAAAAGTAGTGGTACTGTGATACAGGCTGGGGTGACCAGACGTTCCGGTTTTTAGAACTTTATCCCGACTTTTTTGGCCACTGTCCCGGGTTTTTATTGGCGACGGCCACGCATGCGCAAAATTCGTCTAGGTTTTTCCCGGGACAAATATGGTCCCTAATATGGAATATGGAAGTCTGCTGCACACCATAAACAAAGTCAAGAAATACAGTCACCGGTGTTCCTGCAACCAGGGATGGCATGCAAGTAATCCAAGGTACATGATATAGAAAAGCCTCACAGGGCACTGCCGATTTTTTAAACTATTAGCCAAATATTGCTACGACGTTTCGACCTGCATAGGTCTTTATCAAGTGAAAAAGTGGCATGAAACACATCACATAATGTCTGTTAAGTAGTCCATATAATCCCCATAGTGCCCTCTGTTAATCTTCAACTAATCAGCTCCATCCTTGGAATTGCTCCTCCATCGGCTGGATCGGAGGTAAACAGAGGGAACTGAAAAACCTTTGACCATGACGACGGATAAAACACCTAATGGAGACAACGTGATGATGTCAGATGAAAATGGCGCGTCGTGTGACCTGACAAGGATCAATCAGGAAGGCCAAAAAACGGAAGGCAGAGAAATCAAATTGGATCCAGCCGATGGAGGAGCAATCACAAGGATGGAGCTGATTAGCTGATGATTAACAGGGGGCACTATGGGGATTATATGGACTACTTAAGAGACATTATGTGATGTGTGTTTCATGCCACTTTTACACTTGATAAAGACCTATGCAGGTCGAAACGTCGTAGCAATATTTGGCTAATAAATAGTTTTAAAAATCTGCAGTGCCCTGTGATGCTTTTCTACATCCTAATACAGGCACACTAATGAACACACTATATACAGACATTAACACTGACATTATTATTAGAATCGTTTATTTGTACAGCACCAACATATTCCACGGCGCGGTACAATAGGGGCACATAGTGATATCAATAACAAACAGAATGACCTACAAGTAAGGCAGACGAGTGCAAACAGACAGAGGGCAGTGAGGGTCCTGCTGATACTGTATACACAAATTAATACACACGCTGTAATATAATAGACATTAACACAGAGATGCACACACTGTATACAGACATGCACACACTGATGTAACTGTATACATATATTAACACACTGTGTACACACTGATGTACACACAGTATACATACATGCACACACTGATGTACACACAGTATACAGATATTAACACACTGATGCACACACTATATATACACATTAACACACTGATGCACACACAGTATACAGACATGCACGCACAGTATACAGACATGCACGCACTGTATACAGACATGCACGCACTGTATACAGATATTAACACACTGATGCACACACCGCACATGCACCCCGTCTTGAGAAGGGGTTACATGGCTGTTCCCTCTCACCTTGTTACAGCCCCAATAAATGTTGCTAGCACACACTTCCCAGGGCTGCAGACCCGCAGTATATTGGTGGCTGGGCCCCTGCACTCAACTCCCTCATTGACTGGGACTGAGTCACACACATGGCAGCAGGGCTGTGTACAACGGTTGCTTAGCAACCCCACATCAATCACCTCTTCCGGTCCCGCCCCCACACGGAAGTCTATTAATGTAACCCTGTTTCACTCCCTTTCCGGGGCTCTGGGCACCTCCTTTGCTAACACTGTGTTTTGACAAGTGGGGTTCCTGGTGATTCAGCAGGAGCGGACCACAAAAGCGCTATAAATTGGGTAGAAGATGATCGGCATCACGCGTCGGCCATCTTGCTTCACCCAATGATAAACATCGGCCACCTTGCTACTCTCGCACAGTAATGTCCTGTGTTGCTATGACATCAGCCATATTGGTACTTTGAGGGAGCCGGAAGTTCTGCTTCAACCATCTTGCTTCACCCAATGAAAAACATCGGCCATCTTGCTTCTCCTCATCTCTGCAAACATGTAAAATAATCTCACATTCACAGCAAATGCAAGATCACAATGTGATTATAAATCCTAAGTAACTGAAGAAATGTAAGAATTTCACTTTACCTTCCCCAAGCAGTTAGCACAGGCTAACTCACAAACATGCTGCTCACAATATATATTATATATGATTAAGCAGGGGTAGCTTGGAAGCTTATTTTTAAATAAATCAAAATATATTTAATGTATATGTGTAAATACCATGTTATTTATTTATAATAACATTTATATAGTGCTCTTATCCAGGGCGCTGTACATTAGTTAGTAAAACAAAGGCGTGGTTACATATAGATTTGATTATAGAGTAATTATTAAGATGTTTATACGTATGTTTACCCCCGCTTCAGCTTTACTATGGAACAATGAAACTGGTGCTGCAAAGGGCGTATAACTTAATACATAGTGGACAGACAGAGCCCCTGTAGATAGCACTCTGTTTCTGTATGAATTGGTGATTTATTTAAAATAACTTTATTAATTGACAATATCGTTAAAATATTGGGGTTTAAAACAATGATTAAATGATGCCAAGTGTGGCTAACTCTATGGATAGGTGTATCCAGAGGAGTATAGAATGGTGTATTAATGCCCAGTGTTAGGGTAATTCACTGGCCCTAGTGTTCCTCATATGGAGAGAATGGGCTAGAGTTCTTGTAATGAAAGTAGCGGCTGTGTGGACCAGTTAGTTAATACACCATTCTATACTCCTCTGGATACACCTATCCATAGAGTTAGCCACACTTGGCATCATTTAATCATTGTTTTAAACCCCAATATTTTAACGATATTGTCAATTAATAAAGTTATTTTAAATAAATCACCAATTCATACAGAAACAGAGTGCTAATTATTAAGATGTCATTGTGGTGAGTAGGGTGGGGGAAACATTATGGTTTGGCCATAGAGTTTGCTTGGTTGGGGTTGGGGTTGGGGTCGGGGTCGGGGTCGGGTCCAGGGTTGCCACCTTCTGCTGAAGGCCAACCGGAAGAATTTTTTTTCCCCAACTGCTCTTATCTATCAGCGGCGTCCTCCCAGCATCTTCCCTCTGCAACTCTTCTCAATATGACTGTGCGGCGTCACATGGCGCCGCGTTGCCATGCCAACATGATGTCACGACGTCACACAGTGTCAAGTTGCCATGGCAACGGGACGCCTAGGCGTCATATGACGGCGCTGCGCGACGTCATGTAGCGTCTTGTTGTCATGTCAATGGCCGTCACGTGACGCAGTTACGTCACGTTGCGTTTCCATTGGCATGGCGCCATTAGACGCCGCACGGCCATATTGAGTTGCAGTTACAGTTGCAGGGGAAAGATACCGGAGCGTGCCGTGTCTCCGCCGCTCTCCCAGGGCTGCCGGCACCCGGAGGTTTACCAGGTAAACCCGTAGCCCTGAGATACGAGGCCAAAACCCGTAGTCTCCGGGTAAAACCTCGAGTGGTGGCAACCCTGCTCAGGTCTCGGGATTTAGTCTTGCCGGTGGCATGATGATGGGTCTGACAGTGGGGACAGTGGGGACAGTGGAGGCGATTGGATCGGTGAGGTGGGTGACTGGAGAGTTTTGGGTAGACTTTAGGAAGGGTTGAGGGTGGGGGAGATCATGGGTGTTAGGGAGGCAGGGGATGGGATAGAAGGAGGTTAACTGGGGATCATGGAATGCGATGGAGAAGAGATGAGTTTTGAGTTGGCTTCTGAAGATAGTTAGGGAGAGGGCAGATTGGATCTGATGGGGGAGAGGTTGTTCTAGTGGAGGGGGGTGAGTAAGCCAAATGATTGGAATTAAGAGGAGGCACAGGGGGCTGGGGGGGGGGGGGAGTGAGGTTGTGGCAGTCAGGGAGCGAAGAGAACAGGAAGAGGTGTAGCGAGACATGGGTTCTGAAAGCTAAGGAGGAGCAAGACCATTGAGAGATTTTTAGACCAGGGTGAAGAATTTGAAGAGGGAAAGTTGTTGGGTGGGTAGCCAGTGGAGTTGGGAGAGCAGAGGGGTAATGTGGATAGAGCGGGGGATTGAGGAGTGTACATGCAGCAGCATTTTGGATTTGTTGGAGGTGTATGGAGGAGTAGAGGGGGAGACCAAGGAGAAGGGAGTTACAGTAGTCGAGACGGCTGAAGGTGAGGGAGTGGATGAGAAGTTTGTACGAGGAGAGAGAAATGAGTAGACAATTGTTTTTAATGTTGCATAGGTGGTAGCAAAAGGTGGTAGTGATGGAGGTGATGTGTTGGGCAAAGAGGAGGGAAGGGTCAAAGGTGGCGAGCAGCAGGGGGAGATGGTGAGGGGGAGAAAGGAGATGGGGAGGATGGGAGTGAGTAGGAAGCAGGAAAGTAGAGGACTTCAGTTTTAGCTGGGTTCATTTGTAAGAAGTGGGAGGACATCCAGGTGGAAATGGCAGAAGGACAGGCAGAGATATGGGTGGAAAGTTCAGGTGAGAATAGTGGGAAGGAGAAATAGACTTGGATGTCGTCTGCAAAAAAATGAACGTTGAATCCATGCGAGGTGATGAGGTCAAAGACGGGGGCAGTGTAGAGGGAAAAGAGGAAAGGACCGAGGATGGCGCCTTGGGGTCCGCCCACTTGGAGGCTTGTGGGTGAAGTGGATGAATTGTTGAAGGTGACAGAGTAGGAGCGGTGGGAGAAATAGGATGAGAGTCATGAGAGGGCGGAGTCAGTGATACCAAGGTTGGTGAGGGTGGAGATGGGAGTGAGGTGTCAAAGATTTATGGGGCCTACTTATTAAACTGCAAAAAGATCAGTACAACATTGCACAATTATTTGTTATTATGAGTACTGATAATATTAATCACACTCATTATCACAATTATAAACCCAATAATCCATATATTCCTTAAGGTGTCATACCTTTTGGCATCTCATGAAATCTCAATCTAAATTCATGGATATAAATAGAAACAATGCATTGCAATAACCTCAAAATATGATTACAAGCATACCCCGCATTAAAGTACGTAATGGGACCGGAGCATGTATGTAAAGCGAAAATGTACTTAAAGTGAAGCACTGCCTTTTTTCCCACTTATAGATGCATGTACAGTACTGCAATCGTCCTATACGTGCATAACCGATGTAAATAACGCATTTGTAACAGGCTCTATGGTCTCCCCGCTTGCGCACAGCTTCGGTACAGGTAGGGAGCCGGTATTGCTGTCCAGGATGCGCTGACAGGCGCATGCGTGAGCTGCCGTTTGCCTATTGGGTGATATGTCCTTACTCGCGAGTGTCCTTAAAGTGAGTGTCCTTAAACCGGGGTATGCCTGTATCTGGTTTATCCTGGGCCATTACAATTCATTAATACTACTAATAATACATTCATGCGAATTACTACAAGTAGTGTACTCATTTTATTTATTTATTTTCATCTCATTTGGTCTCTCAGACAACCAAAATATAAATTAAAAAACGTGTTTTGCAGCCCAATCAGGGTGTCTTATCCATAACTAACCACGAGAGGGAGCGCCAGCAGTGTGTACGCCTGATGCTGACTCTCATTTCCTGCTTGTCCTTCCTAGTTATTATTATTGACTCCCCAGATCTCCACCAATAGAGCAGGTGACTGGCAGCTTCTGAACCAATCAGACGGTCCCCTTGTCACAAAGTGCTTGTGACTGGCAGCTTCATCATCCAATCAAAACACTAGGATCATTCTGACTGTTAATAGGCACAGGAGCAGCAGCAACAGGAAGAGGTGAGCAAGTGAGTGTGTGTTATATACAGGTCAGTTTGAGGGTCTGTATGTTATATACAGGGACATAAGTAAGTGTGAGGGTCTGTGTGTTATACACAGGGACATAAGTAAGTGTGAGGGTATGTGTGTTATACACAGGGACATAGGTAAGTGTGATGGTCTGTGTGTTATACACAGGGACATATATAAGTGAGGGTCTGTGTGTTATACACAGGGACATATATAAGTGAGGGTCTGTGTGTTATACACAGGGACATAGGTAAGTGTGAGGGTATGTGTGTTATACACAAGGACATAGGTAAGTGTGAGGGTATGTGTGTTATACACAGGGACATAGGTAAGTGTGAGGGTATGTGTGTTATACACAGGGACATAGGTAAGTGTGAGGGTATGTGTGTTATACACAGGGACATAGGTAAGTGTGAGGGTATGTGTGTTTATACACAGGGACATAGGTAAGTGTGAGGGTCTGTGTGTTATACACAGGGACAGACTTTGCTGTGGTAATATTAGGCATTGTATAATTAGCGTTTCTGATGCTGAATATCCTCTATACGTCTCTATACTAACTGTACCTGCATTCCTGCTTTGTACAGGACAGCCCCTTTCTAACACACACCATATGTTTTACTAACTTTATGCACAGTGCCCTGGATAATGGCGCTATATAAATGCTGTTATAAATAAATATGTACATTCACACACTCGTATCATATACAACCCACATGTCTATATATCACATACATATATTTTATTTATTAAATGTTTTACCAGGAAGTAATACATACACACATTCTTACACACGTATACATAACATGTACATATCGTGTGTGTGTGTGTGTGTGTGTGTGTGTGTGTGTGTGCGCGCACACACTCACACTATACAGATATTGTTTGCAAATGGCATATACAAAGACACATGGATATATCATGTACATATAGATATATATACACACATGTATATAGTTCAAGAAAAGGTAAAATGCACCAAAAATAGATTTATATTGTCCACACACTTTGTTTTAGTATACCTGAAGCAACCCATGCGGTTTTGAAGGCGTGCAAACACTTTCCTACAGCCCGGATGTGTTACACGAATGGTTGCACTTAAATTTATCTCGCTCCAAAACCCTGTGTTCCTGCTTTCAAAGGGTAACCTCGCTCTGCAACATATGGTGACAAGGAAATCTGCCCTGCCCTGTAATGTACTCTGGGAATTGCAAACCTCTGTCTCTGAAAGAGTTAAAAATAAATAATCGCATTGCAAACCTATTTTATACCGTTTCTCTACAAAATTAAAGTGCAACAATTTCAGGGGAAGAATATTATTTATGCCTGTACAATTCTGTATGCTCCTAATGTAATATGTAACTAAATCATCATAATTTTATTTGTGACGTCATTTTTCTTATTGACATTTAATATTATTTTAGAATGCTCTTCAAAAATAGTGTGAATGTTTACCATTTTATATTGTTGCTATTTTGTTGTACTATTTAAAGTCTAACTATTATTGTATAAGGCTATTATAAGGTTGTGACGTGGGCTTATATTAAAAGTCCTGCTTGAACACAGAAATATACGTTCTTATTTAGTACATTCTGAGCTGTTCATGTATCCTTTTTTTATGATTTTTTTTTTTTTTAGGGCAAGATGTTAATATAAAACAATCCAAACCCGTATCGGAAAAGCGGAGTCTGGCTATTTAATCCGCAGAATTGAACGCTAACGTCTCCCTCGTACCTTTCCGGCAGCCGGATAACATGCAGGCGGCCAGTTATTCCCAGTGATCCCAGGATGGGGAGCAAAGAGAGGTTGTCACTCTGAGCGCAGGGGCTGCATTTTAAGGCTGCTTTAGACGATGCTGTGTAAAAGACAGAAGTAAGATAACATGGAGAAGGGAATTGACGCAGAATTGCAGCTACAGGAGCTGCCTCTCACGACGCCGGCAACATCGGCGGCTGAGAACTACTTTTCATACAAGGTATTTATTTCTAAAGACAGGGAGTTAATACATGGAGCGTTACCTCTCGTTTTCAAGTGTCCTGAGCACACCGTTAGGATGGATGTATATCTTTATATAGCGCCATGCAGGTGCACAGATTAGATTGTGAGCTCTTTGGGGCAGGGACTCCTTTTCCTAAATGTCACTTTTATGTCTGAAAGCGCTTCTTACACGATTTGAATGTGTAGGAGCGCCTAATTGTGTCGCCGTTGTTGTTCATGAAGGCACTTCTTGCCATTGTGTTACTTGTATGATTTTGTTATGTATATGATTTATCGTGTGGATTACGAGCAGGGTTGCCACCGCCACGGGTTTCACCCGGAGACTAGGGGTTTCGGCCACGTATCCCTCCAGGCTACAGGTTTACCTAGTAAACCTGCGGGTGGTGGTAGTAACCACGGGGGCGGTGGTGGCGGCAACGTCTCCCGGCATCCCCCCCCCCCCCCCTGCAAATACTGGCGATATGGCTGCGCGGTGGCAAAAGGCGTCGCTATGCCGACGTGAACGCCACGTGATGCCCGCCATGACCATGATACGCTACGTGAAGTCACGATGTCATGCAACGCCACGTTGCGTCCCGCTGTCATGGCAACGTGGCGTCATTTGGCGCCGCACAGCCGCCATAATGAAGGGAGTTGCGGGGAGAAGATGCCGGGAGGGAAGTGCTTTATTTAAATAAACACTCCAGGTTGGCAACCTGATTACGTCTGTGCAGCGCTATGTACACGAATGGCGCTATATACATACACAGCGCTTTACAATACACGCAACATAATATTCTAACACAAAATGGGAATAAGCGCTAACATCAAACAATATAATTATAGCATGTTCTTGTGTAGCGCTGCTAGTTTTACGTAGCGCTTTACAGAGACATTTTGCAGGCACAGGTCTCTGCCCCGTGGAGCTTGCAATCTATATTTTTGGTGCCTGAGGCACAGGGAGATAAAGTGACTTGCCCAAGGTCATAAGTCAGTGTCTTTACTCACTGAGCCGCTCCTTCTCCCTAACAATAGGAAAAGGCGTTCCCTGCCCCGAAGAGCTTACAATCTAATGACAATACATGGTCACATTAAATGAACAGGGGGTCATACATTCAATTTAAAGACATTTCATGGACAGTTAGCAATGGTGCAGTATATGTTTGGGGGAATTGTGGAGCATTTCAAACATCTGCAAGCAGCTGACACCCTTTTGGGAAGAGACTCCTCTGGTCTCATATCAAAGAGAGCCCTGACCTATAGCGATTTGCTCCCAGCAGGAATGCGGGGGGCAGGGGAGGGGAGGAATCCCAGGTTTTCAAAGCTGTCCTTTCTTGGTGACTTTAACCCTGTCCATGCTGGTTTAGTGGACAGGAACAGGGAAGGGGGAGCATGGTGAGGAGACTTGTGTGGTCTCGTATCAAAGAGTCCGGAGGTAATACAATAAGGAATATGTCCTGGGTCAGACAGACACCCGCAAAGCTCTGCTAAATCGGGGCACGTCGGGCTGCCTCAATCCGTTATTTTCTCGGCGGTGGACGCGTGTCCTTAAAGGTAATTATATGCAAAAACAACGTATGTTATTGAGCTTATTAGTATTGGCGTTTATCGTCACGGTGTTGTGCCGCAACATTGCGTTAACATCACGGTATTTGAAGTGAAGTATGGAGGCGCATGTCAATGGGTACGCTACTAAAATACTCACACGCGCGCTCTCTGACTTTCCCTCGCGCGCGCTCTCTGACTTTCCCTCGCGCGCGCTCTCTGACTTTCCCTCGCGCGCGCGCGCTCTCTGACTTCCCCGCGCGCGCGCGCGCTCTCTCTGACTTTCCCTCGCGCGCGCGCTCTCTGACTTTCCCTCGCGCGCGCGCGCGCTCTCTGACTTTCCCTCGCGTGCGCGCTCTCTGACTTTCCCTCGCGCGCGCGCGCTCTCTTACTTTCCCTCGCGCGCGCGCGCTCTCTGACTTTCCCTCGCGCGCGCGCGATCTGACTTTCCCTCGCGCGCGCGCTCTCTGACTTTCCCTCGCGCGCGCGCTCTCTGACTTTCCCTCGCGCGCGCTCTCTGACTTTCCCTCGCGCGCGCGCTCTCTGACTTTCCCTCGCGCGCGCGCTCTCTGACTTTCCCTCGCGCGCGCGCTCTCTGACTTTCCCTCGCGCGCGCTCTCTGACTTTCCCTCGCGCGCGTGCGCTCTCTGACTTTCCCTCGCGCGCGTGCGCTCTCTGACTTTCCCTCGCGCGCGCGCTCTCTGACTTTCCCTCGCGCGCGCGCTCTCTGACTTTCCCTCGCGCGCGTGCGCTCTCTGACTTTCCCTCGCGCGCGTGCGCTCTCTGACTTTCCCTCGCGCGCGTGCGCTCTCTGACTTTCCCTCGCGCGCGTGCTCTCTGACTTTCCCTCGCGCGCGCGCTCTCTGACTTTCCCTCGCGCGCGCTCTCCCGACCTCTGTAGATATCCGCTGTCCGTGGGACCCCCTCTTTGGCATATAACGATCACTGCCGCCCGGTTTCCGGACTTGACGCTGCGTTATTAGTCGCTGAGGATGTGCGCTAACACTTGACCCCGCTGCCTGTGTCCGGCCCCAGGAATTTTGCACCCTAAATACAGCCTTTAAAATGTAAGAAAATGGGGAGTGACTGCGTCAAGATCCAGATCAGGGGTTCAGTGCAGCGGTGCGCAAACTGGGGGGCGCGAGATTTTTTTGGGAGGGGGGTCGGTACTTACAGACACTCCACGCTCTTTCCCAAGGCATTTAAATGAAATGCTGGGGGACCGCTCCAGGCCTCTGTAACTCACTTACCTTGACTTAGGCAGCTTCGGGTAGCACAGCGTCACATGACCCCGTGGCATCATTTGACGCTTGAGTCAAGTTAAGGGGCGAGAGCAGGCAGGGGGGCGCAGGAAAAAAAGTTTGTGCACCAGTGGTTTAGTGCACTAGTAAAGCTCATACCTTCTTTTTAAAGGTCCTGCCAGCCTTATTTAACCCTTTTAAATGTGCCACTGTCCTTTTGGCCTAGGATGGACTGACCCTTCAACCCCCTAAAATAATACTTTTTTAAAATTTTATTTTAAATGTAATCCCTTTCCTAATAGGGTTTCCCAGATTTCATGTTTCCTGCGGCAGACCCCACAGGATCTGCAAATATTGCATTTGTTCAGCACTGAATGGGTTAACCGACACATTTTATTTCACGACGATATCTTAATGGTTAAATTGCTCACTGGCAGCGTCACGACACAAACGCGCACACACAGGCACACCCATTAAATGACTGTGTTGGTGTCGACCTAATCACAAGTCCTTGGCGAGGCTTTAACACAGGGGTGGGCCAACTGCAATCTTCAATGGCCACCAACCGGTCAGGTTTTCAGGATATCCCTGCTTCAGCACAGGTGGCTCAGTCAGCACCTATGCTGAAGCAGGCATGGCGGCCCTCCAGGACTGCAGTTGGCCACCCCCTGCTCTTAACAGTTTAAGGGACAACCCCCTCCTAGGAGCAACGTGTGCTAATGGTAGTGACATGGTAGAGGGTTCACATTTGGGCGATTTGATGCCTTTTTACCCAAGTCTGACGCCTGTTTTTAAGTTTGGGAACACGCTGAGCTGAGACTCGGGAGGGGGTTTGATTTCCTCTGGCTGCTCCCTTCTGTCTGATGTCACTGAGCGTTTAACTTTAAACTTTTCCATATTAAACTAAAGTTGTGGGAGCTTTTTGCAGCCTTTTTTATTTAATGTCCGTTTGGTCCTAGGACTGTTTGTCCGTCCTGGAAGCCGCGGGTAAATTGTTCTGTCTGCAAAGTAATTCTGACCAGGAGCTGATATGCTTGTATTCAGTGTTCCCAGAGAACAGCAGCACACTGATTCACCGGATATAAATAAGTAAACGCGTTAAGGGTTAAATCCTTCTAAGGCCGCGATTATAGTAGGCGCGACGGTACAAGCGATTTTGTGCGCTGCAAGAACAAAGTGCAGCAGCTGAGAGGGGCCGGCCATAGTGTCGCTGGAGCGTGAAGCAGAGCGATTGCGCGGCAGATTTTTCAAAAGACAAACCATTTAATTTTTTCACACATGGCGGCCGCGTCACGTGAGAGGTTCAGCCAATGAGGGCGACCCCAGCCTAGTTCCGCATCGCCTCCAGCCTCAGTGCAACCATCACTCGGGCGACAAGCGTGCGCGACGCCATGTGCACGCCTACTATAATCGCAGCCTAAAAGCGACAATTGCACTGATATATTGTTTAAAAAAAGAAAAAACCCTTGTTCCCCTATTTGAGATGTCCTCTTTAAACCAGACATCTAAATGTATGACCCATCTGGCAGAGAAGGGGTTAAGTGTAAGTGTGATCTGGTTTGACAAGGTAATTCCTAAGAGAAGCAACACAACCGTGTCATCTTGTAATGCACTGTGCTCTGTGACACACCCATGAGAATTTACACACCTCTAGCTGGCTTCTAATATCAGGTGAAACCTCCCCCCCCCCCCGTGACACACGGATACCGTCCCTAGTAATTACAGCTCCCTCAGAGCCCCTCATTCAATACACTGCGGAGGTGCTGGAGGAAACATTCTGTCCCATTCCTTTGACGTCATGGGGAGTTCCCCTGTAATGGTGCCCCAGTTGCAGTTTAAGGATTTACACCCTTAATCTTTTGTACCCAGGGTATTAGCATTGGCCTTTCTGCGTTGATTCAATTCTAGTGTAAAGAGCTGTTGGAACACCACAGGTCTCCTCCATGTGGACATGAAGGTCTCTTCTTCATTCGGAAAAACTCTGCAGGGCCGGTGGGGATGTCCCGGCATTGGCCGGCCATGCCCGGAAGTCAGGCCCGGCAAACCAAAGTTCTGGGATCAGACACCTAGTTTGGCGCCCAAATTTGGGTCCAGGCTCGCATGTACATAGGGGGCACCCTCTTCCCCAACCCAGCTTCTCAACTCTTCCCCCTCCCCCCCCCCAACAACCCACAGTCTACCTAATCTATCAAGGGTCCGGTTAAAAAAAGGTCAGCCAGCCTGAAGCGCTAACTATGTCATCTGTAAAGACGTCCGACTGTCCATTAAAAAGTATCACCACCTACAATAGATCTGTATTTCTTCAGGACCAACACAAGACTTTGTACCCAACACACTGGCTAGCAGATTCGTTGTAGATTGTGGTACCTTTTTATAGTGGAAGACTATTGGGGTACTTCATGGAGGACATTTTTGGTGTGCACTTGAAGAAGAAACCTTGGAGGTTTGGAAATTAGAGCTGTACAGAACTTCCATCTGGTGAACTAACGCTGATCCACTAAAAGATGTCACAACCAACATTGAATCCGCTCTTCTTCAGGACTAAATGCAGCTACTAGGACTTTGAACTACCAAACACACCGGGAGATGAAGTAACAGGTCCGAGATCACAAGTAACTGATGAGGAACACAGCCTAACACCCCTCAACTACAAACTTGTGTCTTTACCAATAGGTCATTTGTCGTAGGTGCAATCCCTGTTAGTTTGAAAAAAAGGCAACATTTGGAAATCAACTTAACAGTGTAATCTGACAAAGCAAAGATTTGGCTGTTTTGGTGTCTTTGGAAATTAATGTTTTTTTTTCCTTTGGGGCCTCAGAGTTGGGGAGGGGGCTTGTCGATCAAGTGTTTACTCAACCTCTAGCCCAAGGGGGCGCAAACTTTTTTCCCTGCGCCCCCCTGACGGCTGTCCCCTCGCTCCCGCGCCCCCCCAACCCCAACTTACCCGCGCTCCGGCGTAATGACGTCACGTTGCCATAGCAACGTGACGTCACATGACCTCGCAGCGTCATTTTGACGCCACGTTGCCATGGCGCCGCAGGGAGGAAGCCGCCGGAGCCACGGTAAGTTAGGTTTACAGAGGCCCTGCAGCTCCCCCGGCACTTAATTTAAGTGCCTTCGGGAAGCGCGCAGGGCCTCTGTAAACCCCGCGCCCCCCGTCGGCAGTGTCGCGCCCCCCCTGGGGGTCGCGCCCCACAGTTTGCGCACCGCTGCTCTAGCCTACACTGTCCAAAGATGGGAAAAGGAGAAAGGGGCTTTGCCTGTGCAAACTCCAGTTTAGCGCACAGTGATATCACACAGAAGGGAGCAGCCAGAGGAAACCAAACCCCTCCAAGTGTTACTTTACACACGGATATAAAAATAATTCTGAGTGTTAGATTTGAGTAAAGGCGCCCCGCCTCCCCCGACGTGACTCGCCCCTCCCCCGACCTGACTCGCCCCTCCCCCGACCTGACTCGCCCCTCCCCCGACCTGACTCGCCCCTCCCCCGACCTGACTCGCCCCGACCTGACTCCGTTTTTTGTTTTAGGAGGGACTCCTCGCTGCGTAACCCCGGCCATCTTTTCTTGCAGGACAACCTGATTGGCGCCCTGTTGGCCATATTTGGACACCTTGTTATCAGTATTGCACTCAACCTACAGGTAAGAGACCCGTATTAACTAAGCAGTGCTATTCAAGGGAAGCGCTGTAAGGCCGCGATTATGGTGGCCGTGCATGACATCGCGCGACGCCAGTACAAATGTGTGTTCTTCAATGAGGCCGCCCATAGTGTGCGTGAGCGCTGCAGAGCGACCGCGCGGGCCATTTTTGAAAATGGGGGGGTGAAATCCGCTCGACGGCTGCGTCACGTGACCGGTTCAGCCAATGAGAGCAAACCAGCCTGGTGTCGCCTCACCGTCGCCTCCAGCCTCAGTGCATGTTTTGCGCAAGCAACAGGCCCGCATGTCATGTGCGGCAACTATAATCGTGGCCTAAGGTGTCTTCCAGCGCTGGAAGGGGGTTTATGAAATACATCACGTAGTAAGTATAGCCCATAGATACAATAGTGAGACGCAGGGTGACCGTTAACGTACTTTTAACTTTCACTCGCTTGTATAATTTACTGTGCGTTACCGTACTTCTCACCACATTGAGTAGGTTCCATGGTAGTCAATAAGGAGAGGTGGAGAGGTGGGGGGCTTTGCCTGTGCAAACTCTTGTGATATCACACAAAAGGGAGCAGCCAAAGGAAATAAACTCCCTCCCAAATCTCCGATCACCCGTTTAGATAATACTTTAAAAAGAAATTATTTGAAAATACTAACAGGGGCAGAATTTGTAACAGAAGTGTCAATGTGACCCCCCCCCCCTTACGGGCGCAGTTCCTCCTGTGTGTTTATTCTGTACAGCGGGACTCCTGCCTCCACCTCTAGTTCTTTTCCTGCCCACTGAATATATATCAAATGTAACCTTATTGGTGCCACGGCCCCTCCCGTCAGCTCACGAGATCGCGGCGGCGCTTCACCCGGGATCGGAAGTGTCCGCTTCCCAACGCGTTTTCAGAACGCGATCCCCCCCCCCTCCCCCCCCCCCCCCGGAAAACGAGCCCTGTAAAGTGCATGACGCAGCCACTACAACACTGGGGGGCCCCTGGAACCACGCTGCTTAGCAGGTGTGGCGCCCACTAACCGCTGTGTGTTTTCGACATCCAGAAATACAGCCACATCCGACTGGCTGGCGCCAAAGATCCTCGGTCGTACTTCAGGACGAAGACCTGGTGGCTGGGTCTCCTGTTAATGTTATTGGGGGAGACGGGAGTGTTTTCTTCCTACGCCTTTGCACCGCTGTCTCTTATTGCTCCCCTCAGCGTGGTCTCTATTATAGGTAAGTGTTCAACAGGTACATCACACAGGCCCTTATTCCGTATGCTGTGATACTGTGTCCCTGCACGCACGCGCGCGCACACAGGAAGTACCCGGCGACGCTTGAATTGTAAGAAACAAAACAAAATAATGAGATTTTATAAACGGTTAAAAAATTTTTTTACATTTCTTAATGAGAAATCCCCTTGTAAATTAACAATAACTCCACCCATAATAGTTGCATTGCCTCAGAGGTCCTGAAGTGTTCGTTAGAGTGTGTGTGTGTGTGTGTGTGTGTGTGTGTGTGTGTGTGTGTGTGTGTGTGTGTGTGTGTGTGTGTGTGTGTGTGTGTGTGTGTGTGTGTGTGTGTGTGTGTGTGTGTGTGTGTGTGTGTGTGTGTGTGTGTGACATTCCACTCTCGTCCCAAACAATGATCTCGTCCTCTTGCAGAATTTTGTCTGCTCCCGGTATTTTTGCCAATGTTGCAAATTGTATTTTCAGAGTGACCCAAGATTAAGTGGGAGCCTGAGGGTTGTGTGATGGGGTGATGTCATTTGCGAATTGTATCCAAACAAAGGCAAAAAACTTCACCTTGCTCTCCGGAACCATCATCCTAAATTTGGTTACGATATCTTAAGAGGTGTCCAAATAATAATAATGGGGTGCTCTGTAAACCAGTGTGTGCGTTTCTGAGTAAAAAGTATGTGAACCCCATTAGGAATTCCACATATTTCAAACCTAAAATGTTATTAGATCTCAATCTACATCCTAATAATAAAGAGAACCTGATTAAACAAATGACACAAAAACATGATACTTTTTCAACTTTTATTTAGCCACAAATGATTAAACATTCAATATCCATGTGTGAGAAAGTATGTGACCCTTTAGATTCAGTACCTGGTGGCGCCCCCTTGAGCAGCAACAAAGGGTATCCTGTCACTGCTGGTCAGTCTCTCACATCGGGTTTGAGGAATTTTGACCCATTCCTCCTTACAGAACTGCTTCAACTCAGTGACATTTGAGGGCTTCAGGTCACTTTGGGTCCTACCACAACATTTCGATGGGGTTTAGGTCTGGACTTTGACTAGGCCATTCTAAAACGCAGAATTTCTTCTTCTGCAGCCACTCTTTTGTAGATCTGCTTGTATGTTTAGGATCATTGTCCTGCTGCATGACCCACTTTCATTCAGCTTCAGCTCACAGATGAATGGCCTGACATTCTCCCCTAGAATCTGCTGGTACAATGCAGAATTTATGGTTGTGTTCATGATGGCAAGCCATCCAGGTCCTGAGGCAGCAAAGCGGCCCCAAACCATTACACTCTCACCACCATGCTTGACGGTTGGGATGAGGTTCTTCTGTTCTAACGCAGTGTTTGGTTTGCACCAAAACATTATGTTGCCATTGAGGACAAAAAGTTCTACTTTTTTGACTCATGTCCAGAGAACATTGTTCCAGAAGTCTTGTGGATCATCTATATGCTTTTTGACGAACCTCAGACGGGCAGCAATGTTCTTTTTAGAGAGCAGTGGTTGCCTCCTGCCTATCCTTCCATGAACACCATTCTTGTATAGTCTTTTTCTGCTTGCTGAGTCACGAACGCTCACATTAGCCAAGGTGAGAGTGGCCTGCAGATCCTTGGATGTTACTCTGGGGTTCTTTGTGACTGTGATCATTGGGGTTCACCAACTTTTTTTTTTTTTCTATTCTTGCGTGTGTGTGTGTGTGCCCACGTGTGCACACACACACTTTTGCTGTCCCAAAGATCTAATACTCAAATGAAATACTCTCCAGAGGCATGCATTGTAATCTGTTGTTTCTCTCCTGCAGCCAGTTCAATCATAGGAATTATATTTATTAAAGAGAAATGGAAACCAAAGGAATTCTTAAGTGAGTATGAAGTCCCGATGCACGCACCCTTTATAAACCCTTTCTGTTCTTATTTCCAACTGGACCCAGTGAAGCATGTTTCCATTTCACTTTCATTCATTGCTGAATCTCTCGGGCAGAAATGACATATTGAGTGTGGCTTCTCTGTCTTTATTTTTTACAGCAGTACATGGAGGTTTAATGATGAAATTACAGCGTGTGGAGGTTGTTACCCTGTAGACCAGGGGCGGCCAACTCCAGTCCTCAAGGGCCACCAACAGGCCGGGTTGTCAGGGTATCCTTGTTTCAGCACAGGTGACCAAGTTAAAGACTGCACCCCCTTGTGCTGTAGCAGAGATATCCTGAAAACCTGACCTGTTGGTGGCCCTTGAGGATTGGCGTTGGCCACCCCTGGTGTAGATGGGAAAAACAAATATTTATTTATTTAAAAAACAAAAAATCCTACTTTCATTTATTGCGGGTTGTGATTTTATTTATTTTTATGTTTCAAATTTTTTTTTGTTTTGTAAAGAGATATACAGCATATAATAAACAGTACTTTTTGGGAATATATCTCTCATATTTATGGGAAACAGATAGGCGCTTCACAAGATCAGAAGAATATATATATATATATATCTAACATTGTTACTAATATTCCCTTTCCATTGTTTATTGGGGAAGCGGCTGCTTCCTTTAATATCTCTTTGAAAATAGTAGAAGGATAGAGGAGAAAAAGGACAGAGTAAGGAGAAAAAGACAAAGGGGACAGGGAGGGAAGGGAGGAGGGGGGGTACAGAATAGGTGAGGAGATGTGTATGAGCGTCTGGGTTCTGAATCCGAAGGGTCTGGGGGGGGGGGGGGGGGAACGGCGCGATTCTCACTCTCGGTCATCTTTGCCCATCCGGACATACCCTGAACTATCTTTTGAGAGATGTGTTTCTTCAGTTTGTTAGTCTTCGGGCAATATTTCCCAAACCGTATAGAATTTGTCTACCTTTTGGCTGAGTTGTGCCGAGAGGAGTTCCATCAGTCTCATTTCTTTGACCCTCCTTAGTACTGTTTGTCTAGGGGGGGCAGTAATTTTTTTCCAGGCCGCTGTGACTGAGCAGCGGACTGCTGTGTGTACGTGAGATATCATTTTTCCCATTTGGGGCTGAAGGCCTTCGATTGGTTTGGCTAGTAGTAAAGTCAACGGGTCTACCTCCACCTCTACTCCCAGTAGTTCTCGGATCATGACCCAGAACCCCTGGATCTTTGGACAGTCCCACCAGATATGAGCCATATCTCCTCTTTGTCCGCTTCCCCTCCAACACGAATCCTGGGGATCCGGGGAAAATCTGGCTCAACCTACTCGGGGTTAAGTACCATTGGAATAGTATTTGATATATATTTTCCTTGATAGTTGTACAGATTGATGTTTTAGATGCTGATTCCCAAATATCCTCCCAGTCGTCTCTATCGATTACTACATTCAAGTCTTCTGCCCATTTAAACATATAGCTATGGGTGGAATTTGCTGCAGATATTGCCATTCCCAGATATACCTCTGAAATCAAACCTTTACAGTAATAACCTTTACTGCAGAGTCTTTCAAATTTTGTTTGATTTGGGAACGCCGAGTCTTGTGAGACTGTTTGTAGGAAGTGTCGAATTTGTAAGTACCCGAAAATTGGGAGGTTTGTAATTTGGCCTTTTTTCTGCAGGTCTTGGTATGGTAAAAGCTTACCTTTTAGCTACAAGGTCATCAGCTGTTACAATATTTAGCTCTCTGAATTGTTTAAGTCCTTTCGGGAGGCAGCCTGGTGGGAATTCAGGGTTTTTAAAGATTGGGGTCAATAGGGATGGTGAAGAAGCCAAATTATATTTCCCCTTGTTCCTGGACCATATCTTCCATGTACATCTCATTGCTCCCAGTTTCAAGTTCTCGGCGAGGGTCTCCTCCTTCCCCCCCCCCCCTTCCAGACCAGAGGGCGGCTGGGAGAGACAGAGGGCTCGCATAGGAAGACTCGATCCCCAGCCAGCAGCACGTTGCTGCGTTATTATTCCACATTATAACTTGTTTTAACTGGGCCGCCAGATAGTATTTAATGATATCTGGGACTCCCAGACCTCCGCACTCCTTAGGTGCTGGTAAAATTGATCTAGCCACCCTTGGTCTTTTATTTTTCCAAATAAATTGAAAGATTCTGTTTTGGATATTTTTGAGCTCGGCCAATGGGATGTCTATGGGAAGAGTCTGGAAGTAGTATAGAAGTCTTGGTAGTATGTTCATTTTAACTGTAGCTATTCTTCCTAGCCAAGATATCCGATATTCATTCCAGCTCTGGAGATCCTTTTTTTATCTTTTCAAAGTGGGTGGGGGGGGGGGGGAATTGGGCTGGTATAGTGATTTATAGGAGCTTGATATCTGTATTCCCAGATATTTAATTTTTGAGGAGCTCCATTTATAATTAAAATTTGTTTGTAGCAGCTTAATTTCAGATGTTGTCATAGAGAGATTTAATGCCTCTGACTTATCTGTGTTAATTTTATATCCTGAGATTTTAACGAATTGATCTAGTTGGGACTGAAGGTTTGGGAGGGAAGTCAAGGGGTAAGCTAGTGTTAAAATAATATCATCTGCGAACAGGGAAATTTTGTAATTTGTCCCTCCAATTTCAATTCCTTTAATATTTTTTTCGTCTCTAATTGTCGCTGCTAGGGGTTCGATAGAGCAAATAGAAGCGGAGATAGGGGACATCCTTGCCTGGTACCATTATTAATTGCTATGGGGATTGAGTCTCCTCCTGGGAGCTTCACAACTGCTGTGGGAGTTTTGTAGAGAGCTCTGACGCCTTCCAAAAACTGGCCCTTAAATCCGAATTTGATAAATGTTTGGCCTAAAAAATCCCATCATATTCTGTTGAATGCTTTTTCAGCATCCAAACCCAACAAGATAGCATTAGTGTTAGAGAGATGTACATGGTCAATGATATTTATAATTTTCCTGGTATTGTCAGAGGCCTGTCTGCCCGAGACAAACCCGACTTGGTCTATATGTATTAAGCTGGTCAAAATTGGGGTAAGCCTGTTTGCCAAAATGTTACTGAATATTTTTAAGTCTGAATTGAGGAGGGAGATAGGCCGATAATTGTCACATTGTAGTGGGCCCCTTCCTTCTTTATGTATAATTGCCAAATTTGCCTTAGACATTGATGTTGGGACGGCTGCTCCTTCCAGAAACGAATTGAAAACGTCGAGCATATACTGTGATTTTTATTTTTAATATTTATTAAAACAATTTTTTTGTATTTATTTATGAAGCCAGGGAAAATCAAACCCGCTCCCAAATCTCAGCTCACCGTATTTACATAATAACTTTAAATAATGATTTAAAAATCATTCAAAAAGGTCAGATTTGGGTTAAAGAAAAAAAAAAAGGCACCAGTCACCCTGATGTGACCCCTAAAATATGTCACTTTGGCCCAAGGAGGGATGGTGCTCCCTTTGCTCCTTATGCGAAACAGACCAGAGAGAGAATCTCGTCTTCCGTATTTTACTCTTCATATAATCCGTATTTTACTCTTCATATAATCCTATCACTTAACATCATCTCACCTGCATGGTAACTAACCTGCCCACCTCTCATGTGTATGTGTCTCTCTTTCTCTCTCTCTCTCTCTCTCTCTGTCCCTCCGAAGGACGTTACATTTTGTCCTTTATAGGCTGCGGCTTGGCAGTCATCGGCACCTACTTGCTGATCACATTTGGGCCCAACAGCCACGAGCGAATGACGGGAGAGAATATTGTCCGGCATCTTGTTAGCTGGCCTTTTTTGTTGTATATGGTAAGTTGTATGTCGGTGCTGTAGGTAGCAGGCCCTGACACTGTTTGATGTCCTGGTATGAGCCCTGACGTATGTATATATGCAGGGCTCGACAAATGCACTCGCCCCCTCGCCTGGGGTGAGTGCATTTTGCCCTCCGTCGAGTGCTTGGCGGCGGCGGGGTGCAGCATCTCCCGGCATTCTCCTCAAAGGCCTGTGTCTCCCTCCTGCAAATCCCACGAAAATAGCTGCGCAGCGGCAAATGACAATGGTGACGCTATGTGGCGGCTTCCTGTTGTAATTTGCCGCCGCGCAGCCATTTTCACGAGTGTTGGAGGGGGAGACACAGGCCTTGCAGGAGAATGCCGGGAGATGCCACACACTGCCGCTGGTAAGCAATCGACAGCGGGAAGGGGGAGGGTCACATTTTGGGGTTGGGGGGCGGCGATTTTGTTACAATTTGTTGAGCACTGTATATATGTATATATATAATCAAAAAATAAATAGACGATACCGTTCTGTGGCTAACGAAATGCTTTTATTTGTGCGAGCTTTCGAGATACACTGATCTCTTCTTCCGGCGATGTTACAATGAATGAAGCAAAAGGTATACTTAAAAACAGTGTCTCTTGGAGTGTTATCTGTGCTTGTCCTTCCCCCGGTGTGGATGTGTTTTATGGCTAGAGGTGTCAAAAGGTAACTGAAAGCAAGTGAAGAAAGAGTGTGTGTGTGTGTCAGTGTGAATAAAAATGAATGGAGAGCCCACAGTATAAACAGTGCTCTACAAGGTGTGTGTGGAGTGGGAGTGGATATAAATGGTGTGGGTGGGTGTGGAAATGTGAGAGTTTGTAGCACAACTAAAAGTGTGTGTGGATACTAAGTGGTCCCTATTGGTGTATAGGGATGGAAAAACAACACACACACTCTTTCTTCACTTGCTTTCAGTAACCTTTTGACACCTCTAGCCATAAAACACATCCACACCGGGGGAAGGACCAGCACAGATAACATTCCAAGAGACACTGTTTTTAAGTATACCTTTTGCTTCATTCGTTGTAACATCACCGGAAGAAGAGATCAGTGTATCTCGAAAGCTCGCACAAATAAAAGCATTTCGTTAGCCACAGAACGGTATCGTCTATTTATTTTTTGATTATTGAAGCTCGGCTAACACGGTACTGATACCTCTACATATGTATATATAGATATAGATATCTCTCTCTATACATACATACATAATATTATTATAACACAATGGGAATAAGCGCAACAGACAAAACAATAGGAAAGGGAGTCCCTGCCCAGAAGAGCTTACAATCTAAGTGGGAAGTGGGGGGTGTTCTGGTAAGTGCGTATGAGATGTATAGTGCCAGCCAGCGGCGCTACCCATATGCTTCGTTAAAGAGGTGTGTTTGTAAGTAACGGCACTTTGGGGCTCTTGCCATGGATGATGTAATAAGATGGTGGCTTTGCCTTTTGCGCTGACTTGTTCTGTTTTCCTAGCTGGTGGAAATCGTAGCGTTCTGCTTGCTGCTGTATTACTACAAAGAGAAAAAAGCCAACTACATCATGGTCATCCTGCTGCTGGTAGCCTTGTTAGGTAGGTGACGGGGTGACTTTCACTGTAATGTATTCATGTGGGTTCTACTGGTGCGATGTTAGCCTGGAAGTACAGCTCAACCCCCTTATAACGCTGTTCTTGGGGTCCAAAAGAATCCCATCGCGTTATAAGCGGATCGCGTTAGAAATAATGTACAAATAATGTACAAGTGTACGCATTGTACAATAAAGTATTTAAGATACCAATAATCGTGTTTAAAGTGTTCATAAATACGAACATTGGGAGCCACGCTCGCATCGCGTTATAAGCGGATTCGCGTTGTAACGTATCGCGCTATAACGGGGTTGAGCTGTACTTTTGCCAGGGCAGGAGGGGGGGGACAGGAGGGGAGGGGACAGTGGACAGGAGGGGGGGGGGACAGTGGACAGGAGGGGGGGGGGACAGTGGACAGGAGGGGGGGGGATGACAGTGGACAGGAGGGGGGGGGATGACAGTGGACAGGAGGGGGGGACGACAGTGGACAGGAGAGGGGGGGGACAGTGGACAGGACGGGGGGGATGACAGTGGACAGGAGGGGGGGGATGACAGTGGACAGGAGGGGGGGACGACAGTGGACAGGAGAGGGGGGGGACAGTGGACAGGACGGGGGGGACAGTGGACAGGACGGGGGGGGACAGTGGACAGGAGGAGGGGGGGGACAGTGGACAAAGGGGGGGTGGGTTGCTTACAATTTCCGTGTCCCTCCTCTCCACTCCCCCTGTATGTTTCTCCGCTCCTGCTCCCCCCACCCCCATGCGTAGCTCCGGTCCCCACCCTAGAGTGTCTGACACACACACAGTGACACACACACAGTGTCCCACTCACACACACACAGTGTCCCCCCCCCCACACACACACACACACACACAGTGTCCCCCCCACACACACAGAGTGTCACACACACAGTGACACACACACACACACACACAGTGACACACACACACGTCACCTCTCCTTCCGTCCGCCGTCATCTTACTCCGAGGGAGGAAGGGGGTCCTTCCGGGCGCCGCCATCTTAGGCGCCGCGTGTCCACTGCCTGTCGGAGCACCGGGGGGGAGGTGAGTGGAGCACAGGGGGGGAGGTGAGTGGAGCACAGGGGGGGAGGTGAGTGGAGCACCGGGGGGGAGGTGAGTGGAGCACCGGGGGGGAGGTGAGTGGAGCACCGGGGGGGAGGTGAGTGGAGCACCGGGGGGGAGGTGAGTGGAGCACCGGGGGGGAGGTGAGTGGAGCACCGGGGGGGAGGTGAGTGGAGCACCGGGGGGGAGGTGAGTGGAGCACCGGGGGGGAGGTGAGTGGAGCACCGGGGGGGAGGTGAGTGGAGCACCGGGGGGGAGGTGAGTGGAGCACCGGGGGGGAGGTGAGTGGAGCACCGGGGGGGAGGTGAGTGGAGCACCGGGGGGGAGGTGAGTGGAGCACCGGGGGGGAGGTGAGTGGAGCACTGGGGGGGAGGGGAGTGGAGCACTGGGGGGGAGGTGAGCGGAGCACCGGGGGGAGAGCTGAGCGGAGCTCCGGGGGGGAGAGCTGAGCGGAGCACCGGGGGGGAGCTGACACGGGGAGAGGAGGAGAGCGCGTGGGCGCGCAGCGCGTGCTCCGGGGGGGAGAGCTGAGCGGAGCACCGGGGGGGGAGCTGAGAGGAGGAGAGCGCGGGGCGCGCGGCGCGTGCTTGAGAGCCGTGGGGGGTGTCCCGGGCGCTCGCTCCGCTCCCCCGCTGACTGTAGAGGCGCCTGGTCAGGGTTTTCTGGGTTGAGAGCAGTGAGGGTTAGGTGCAAATCTCTCAGAGCAGTGAGGGTTAGGTGCTGGTTTGTATGTGTGATGGTGCTCTGAAAGTGCTGGGACCATATATAATGGAAGGGAGTATAAGCTGGGTATATAAGTGAAATAATAGTACTAAACCTTTAAGTGGGCATAGGATACCCTGACGGTTGGGGTGGGTTATCCAAAGACACCCCCCCCCTTCCTCATTGGGTTAGCCCCAGGTATTGTACTCACGTATTGCTTCTTCCCAGAATCTCCCTTCCAAAGCGTGCAGCTGTTCGTGTAAAAGTTCCAAAGGCCAGGGTGTGCAGCGCACAGCAAGGATGATAAGAGCAGGTCTTGCAATAAAAATCCTTTATTTATAGATCATCTGGATGTGGGACAGCAGCAAACTTCAACGCGTTTCGCTCTGAACGAAACGCGTTGAAGTTTGCTGCTGTCCCACATCCAGATGATCTATAAATAAAGGATTTTTATTGCAAGACCTGCTCTTATCATCCTTGCTGTGCGCTGCACACCCTGGCCTTTAGGGTTAGGTGCTGGCAAGCATTCCCAAAGCTCAGTGAGTGGGTGGTAGGAGAGTGTGTCAGTGGTGTAGGTCAGTGAGGGGTGAGACAGTGTGGCAGTGGTGTTGGCCACAGACCAATGAGAGTTGTGCGGGGGCGGACCGCAGACCAATGAGAGGTGTGCGGGGGCGGGCATGGCCTGAAGCGGAGTGACAGGCCAAAGGTGCAATCAGATTGTCCGTAGGGACACAGGAAGATGCAGACAAGCATACAGTGCTTTCACTAATATATAATAAGATATATGTTTGGTGTGAACACTAAAACACAGACGGACAACACTTATAACAGCTGGTCACATACACGGTTAAAACAAGTATTAAACAATGCACATCCAAGCCGAAACATAATGGTTAGGATGGTATACAGAGGGACTAATTAATATATATGTGAGGACTGGCACCTAGGATAGATAACGGTGTTAATGTAAGAGGTGCCTCGAGGTGGTAAATGTATATACGTTTAATAAGTATGGTGTGTAATAGGTGAGAGCCTAGCACCATACATACATACCACTCTTGACTAAGTAGTCACTAAAATGAGGTAATAACTGGCTGCAATATAGGCTTAGTGAGGGGGGGCGGTATTGACAGCGCCCCACTTATTAGTAGTATTATACACAGAGAAGTTGTCAAATCAAGTGTAATAAATGCAGCATATAATATGAATGCTTCAGGCTAGGTTCTGCCAAATTAGGTGCATTCACATTATATTGTGAAGGGGTGACATTTAAGACCAATCACACAAAATTGTCCTTGTTCGCAACGCAATTAAGAGAACTGAATAATATCAGAGTAGGCTACAGTGTAGCTAGTGATATGAGGTTGGTGAATAGATAGCTCCAAATTAATTGTATCGGCAGCTAACAGTAAAAGTATCCACAAAACAACCTAGCAATGGTGTGTAGTATAATCAAAACACCAAACACTCTTCAAAGACTGGAGCAAGAGCCATCTTTATTCCCCTCCCCCATCTTCCCCACTCTCTCTCTGATTTCAGTCATATTTAATGAAGGAAAGATTAAATTATGGGCCGTATTTACTAAACCGCGCCACACCGCGCCATGAATATGACCCTATTTGAGTAACACTGTTTAGATAATGTGGTCCTTACTCAAATGATTTTCCTTAAGCTAATACTCAAGTCTAGACCTTTAGAAAATGTTGGGGGGGGACTGCAAGGGTTTGCATCTTTTTAAATACAGCAAATGAAACTACCACGTGTGAGCACATTCACGTCTCTCAGGCCGCGCTCATTGTGGCGGCGTTGCTACGTGTGCGCGCGCGCGCACTTCCGGGACACTTACCTGATTTCCGATTTGTAGTTCCTCAAGTGCCCGCTGCCCCCAGCGGCGATGTACGCTGCTGCCGTTTGGCGAGACAAGTGAATTTGTGATTTTCGGGCTGCAGTCGCGGGACGGCAGCATCACGTGAGCTGGTTCAGCCAATGAGGGCGAGCCTGCTCCGTGACGCGTTCGCCACGCCTCCCTAATCTCCTGTAGCTTAGTGCGCACATGGCTGGGGCTGCAGGAATGTGCGCGGTGGCACGCGCGCCCGTGCCTCCACCATGAGCGCGGCCTTAGAGAGGTCCTCAACCCTGCTTTTCCCCGTTATCTCCCAGCATACAGTGCTTCCACAGCAGCCAGTGATTCCGGGTAATGACACGCAAATGAGCACACAATGTCACCTTTTACTTCAAATCCATTTTAACATAGAATAAGCATCTGCCTGCCGCCTCACACAGCTTCCCAGCACAGCCTGGGTTAAAGATCTGCACAGCCAGTAAATCTACTCAGGCAGCGGTTTTGGCCTTTTACTAGGTCTCGTCAGTGTGAGGCTGGTTATACTGGCTCTGCCATGTGAAGCTGGGGTAGGTTTCAACCACACACCTTTTCCATAGAGTTTTTCTCATTCTGTAGGATCGACGACCGCTGTGACTGTGAAGGCGTTAGCCGGCATGATCATTGTCTCCATACGAGGGACCATGCAGTTCGGATATCCCATCTTCTACATCATGTTTGTGTGCATGGTGACCACGGCTGTTTCTCAGGCCTCGTAAGTTCACTCCTGGTTTTATTGGACGCCTATCCGAGCTTACGCCGTCTCTTCCATTTCAGCAACAAGTACCTTCATGCTCTTATAAGGCTTTCTTCACTGTACGGTACAGTAGGGGATGGGGGGGGGGGGTGCCTTTTCACCTCTCCAACTCTCCTGTTTTTGTGCTGTTGCTCCCTGATGTTTAAAATGTGTGTTTTTATTGTTTATTCCTGGAAAAATGCCCCCAAACTAAAAATAAAATGGCTGCTGAGCCCGTCCCACTCTGTGATATTACTGGAGGCTCGGGTATAACATGGCTTCTCTGAAGTGCTGCCGTGGTGAACTGGCGCAAGTGGGAATATGCAGATGTGGTTGCCATGTGAACACTCTACTGCAGGCTTTTGGGCCTTAAAAAAAAAATCTGCTTTAAAAGGCAACACTTTGAGCCCACTTTTGAAGACCGCCGGTCTGAGAAAGGAGTACATCATTTTCTACACCATCTCCTGAAGTTTCTCCATTCTTTGTTGTCGTTTTATAATGGGGACTAATACAGTGAATGGGGCTTTTTTTTATATATAGAAAGTGATGACTGCCTACTGCCTGGGGGGGCACTTTAACCCCTGTGATGCTGGCCCTTCAGGCAGCGTACAGGTTAAGTAAACTAGATCACCTTTTCACTGTGCACAGCAGGTGGTTTGTAATAAAGGTGCAATCCCACATAGCAGGCTCAAAAAAATAACCTATTGTAAAGAATGGAACTATCTAATTGTATCCCTCAAACCAATCTAAGTGGGCCGAAGGCAAATGTTGGCTGATTTTTGTTTCCCTGGTATTGAATTACAAATTGCTTTTCTTAGGGGCCTGGGAATGGGGGTGTTTGTGAGTAAAGTGTTTTCTTTCCCCTTATCCCAGCCCGTCCTTATCGGCGATCCTACAAAGAGATGGGCTTGGTCTGTGTCAACTCTTGTTGAACACACGGTGACACAAAAACCCCTTTCAAGTCTCGGCTCACCACATTTGCAAACTAACTTTATAAAAATGATTTAAAGAGGCAATCCGTGTAATATCCCACATGTGTTATTTTTAAATAAATCCGTGCTGTAGTATTCGATAATACTGACTGCATTTGTAGAAAAAAAAAATGTTATTCAAATTTTAATGCCATTTTTAATTAGTTTTAATATACTGAGAATCCGTTAATTTCTGTAGCAAGCTTTAGTACGTGTTCCCCAGCAGTGCAAGATCTTTGCAGCACTTTACTGTTTGTGATCATTTGTTGCCAATGTTCCCAGCTGTTTGAGCTGCAAACTGTAACAATAGATCATGTTACCTTTAGTAATATAAGGACACATTGTAGCTGCTGAGTTACACTGTCTGAAGGATTGATTGAAACTGAAAGACGGCCATTTAGTGAACCCTGGGAAACAGGATCTTTGCTAATCGATCACGGGAGAAATAATCGATTGGCACCTTTTAGGTAATTCGTTTTTGAAGGTAATCAAATATATATTATTATTTTTTTTAAAGTGCCGTTTGGATTGCCTCTTTAAAACTACTTATATTGTGTCCGATTTGGGACAAAACTCATCGATCACCCAGATGTGACCCCTTAAACATGTCGCGGTCATCAGTACACTTTACACTTTAGTTGTTTGAGGATCTGCCCTGTTAAAGCCTCTTTTCGTTCTTAATGCAGATTCCTGTCCCAAGCTTTTGAGCTGTACGATTCTGCTTTGATTGCGAGCATCAATTACATCCTGTCTACAAGCATAGCTATATCAGCGGGTAAGTAAGCTCCTATCGGCACCAGTGAGGAGTATATAATGTGTGTGTGTGTATCTATATCTCTCTGAAATGGAAATATTACTGTGTGCTCATTTGCATGTCTTAGACAGGTCTGCAGCCCCGCCTTTCACCAGTATCCTTCAGTACACAGTGCTTCCACTGCAGCAAGGGATTCTGGGAAATGACATGCAAATGAGCACACAGGGCTACCTTTTGCTTCAAAACCATATGACATGGTCCCCTATCAACTCATGCTTGCTGCATTTCACAGCTTTTGAGCACAGCCTGGGTTAAGGTGTGTGTGTGTGTGTGTGTGTGTGTGTGTGTGTGTGTGTGTGTGTGTGTGTGTGTGTGTGTGTGTGTGTGTGTGTGTGTGTGTGTGTGTGTGTGTGTGTGTGTGTGTGTGTGTGTGTGTTTATATTCGATAACCATGAGCGCTCTCGCCACATTTATTGTAGAAACAGCAATCCGCCCTTTGTGTGGCAATGAGTTTCAGCATTGTATGTCCCTTGGAACCATGTATAAATATATGGTGACTGATCCCCCATAGACATGTACGGTATGTTGATGCATGTAGTACCTGTACGTGTGTGCATGTGTGTTACAGACATAATACAGGGAAAAATCAGAGCGCCTAAAATATTACGTCTGAAGCCTGTGCCGCGGGACATTTGCTGGCTGACTTGTTAGTCCCTGCTGGCAACGGCGTGCCCATCATGCTTTGCTAGCGAAACCGTAAAGCATGATTTGGATGCGCGGTTACTGGTCCGGGGGAGGTGAGTGGGTGTGTGACATTAAAGTCAACATTGAGTGGGAGAAAGGATTGCCTTACCAGCTAACCGGTGTGTTGGGAACTCATACATAGTTATAATGACTACTTGGAAGGGCACATCTTATAGGACGAGGGCAAGTGGCACGTGTGCAGAGGTCATGTTGTCATGTTAACCGCTATGGGAATGCTTCCATGTTAATGTGACTTTTCAGGGTGGTTGAGGGGGATGGGGTGTTGGGGGGTAGAGAGGGTGAGAGTCCCACAGGTAGTGGAAGTATGAGAGAGATTTCAGGCTAGGACAGAGCAGTAGGAACTGTATATAATCACAGATCTGAGTGTAGTAGTATTCTGGGGTATGGAGTACTTAACGTTTTTAATTATAAGCCAGAGGTACCGCTATTTATTTGAATATAAAGTTGCCATTTAACTGGCCCAAATGTACTAAATGGTGTTGATGGGGGTAGCCTAGCGGTAAGAACACGGCTTCTGCCGTTCGTATCTCGGTAACCGCTCCTTGTGGCCTTCGGCAACTCGCTTTATCTCCCTATATTAGATTGTAAGCTCTTCAGGGGAGGGATTTGTGCCTGCGAAATTCGATGTATCGCTGCACGTGGGAGGTTGTAAGAAAAACGTCTTCCTTTTAGCACATTTTTGCTTCGAGCAGTAAACTGTAATGTTGGGACGGCAATTACATTGTGCGATTGTTTGGAAACCTGGTTATTTTTTTGTAAAATTGCCCCTTTTAGACCAAGTATGATTGAATATTTATTTATTTTGAACACATTACAGGAGCTGTATTTTACTTGGATTTCCGCGGTGAGGATGCGCTTCACGTCTCTATGTACGCCTTGGGGTGAGTAGTCTTGCCTGAGGCGGGGCAGTTTAACCCCGTTGCTGGCAGGGAAGGGGTTAATGGCGCGTGCTCCATTCACAGACTCTACATTGGGATGAGGTTATACTAGTTACAAGGACCCTGCACCTCCAATCTCTTCTAAGGCCCGTAAGTGGCACGTGATGCACACTTTTCATGTGTGTGTGTACGTGTGTACGTGTGTACGTGTGTACGTGTGTACGTGTGTGATTAAAAAAAGACATGCTGTGAGAAGAAATTATTTATTAAATTATTTATTAATATTGTGCGACTTTATACACACACACACACACACACACACACACACATGCATACATACTGCAGACAGTGAGCGTTAGCGGCAAAAATACTTTTCGGAGTCTTCCCCCCCCCCCCCCCCGATCAGCCGGCTCCACGCTCACTGCCGTGTGCGCGCGGCCCTAACATAGAATGGCTGGCTAACCGCAGCCAATTATAAGTGCCGCGCGCGCACTATATTACGGGCCTAACACTCGATTATCTTACACACACACACACACACACACACACACACACACACACCAATTCTATCTTCTCTAAACACTACAGACCATTTTATTATCGGAATTCAAATTGGACATGTTAGAATTATTATTTTGAAATACTTATACCATTTGTATTTATTTATTTATTTATTTTTTATTTTTTAAGAAAAAATTGTCAATCCGCTGCATCTGAACCTAATTTTATTTGTTATTTATAACACGTGTTACCAGGACAAAATTACATTGAGAGTTACCTCTCGTTTTCAAGGATAACCTGGGGGCAAAGTAAAGTTGACAACATTACAAGTTACCGTTACAAACCTGTTTTTTAAAGTGGGGATACAACCGAAGTCTTGAAGGAACTTAGACAGGAAGCGGATTATTCGGGTAAATTGTCGCAGCACGTGGGGGTGTCCGCACGAGAAGGAAGAGCGACCGGATTCTTCAGTGGAGAAGGTCACGTTTACACGTGTCCCTGTCATTAGTTCACTTTGGTCCTCGGATGGACTGACCCATTATTTCTGTACACTGCTTCAGTTTTCGCAATGGTTTACAACGCGGTTCCCTCGGGTTGTGTGTTTATTAAATACTACGTCCCAGTACAATGGTCTCTAGCTGTTTCCGTGATCACTGATTTTTAATTCATTATGAATTCATCATTTAAATCATCATGATTCATTAAAAAACATGCGCCTACAACCTAAATGAATATCGATGCTAATTCCATATCACTTGGTGACCTCGGTAGACCTCCAAGAACCTTATTTCAAAAGATAAAGATAGAACATTTTATTTCTGATCAGACCGTTTGTAGTATGCATGATAGACAGCTCGGTGTTCGGCGAGTGGAGCAAGTTACAATAAACAGCGGGAGTTGCCATGTGGGTACGACTGCAGGCTGTGGGCCTTTGTAAGTAAAAAGGACAATACAATCAAAAACCGCGAGGAAAACTAAAAACAAATCTGCTTTAGGTATCGCATTCAATCTGAACCCCTTCAGTGTACATCTGCGTCGCCCCGAAGGCGGACAGCCTTTGGCGCAGCTAAAGGGTGTGAACCGTTTGCTGATAAAGCTTCTCTATTTCAATCTGAAACGCACCAGCCCTTTTGTACCCTGTATCCAATTTTCCAACTGTCCATGAAATATCTGTGAATTGACTGTATAACTCTGTTAATTTAGTGTAACCATGTATTGTTATAACTCTGTGCCCAGAACATACCTGAAAACAAGAGGTAACTCTCAGTGTATTACTTCCTGGTAAAACCTTTTGATAAATAAATAAAACATGGAGCTCGCTTTCACAATAGGTCCGGTATCTTTTTTTCAGACCAGTTTTAGAATGTCTGTTCCTTCCCCCTAACCAAACCATGACCACTCGCTGCACAACTTCTGTTTAAAACTAGTTCAGCTGAAACCCGTCTTAGTTCTGACCCAGAGGTGATATTGACAGCTGGTTTCACTGGCTATTTGTCTGTAGCTCAACCTTCAACAGTACTTTTCAGCTGCTCCTAACCCTTTCCCGCCCACACTAGCCACTGCAGACAATGCTGTATTTATTTGCTCTGCTATATATAGGAACAGCTGGTGTCATTCATATAAGAGATGATGGCTTAAAAATCCGATTTGTATAGTATAGAACTGGGGGGCATGAGATTTTTTTTGGGGGGGGGGGGGTATCGCGGGCGGTTGCAGAGGTCCCGCGCTCTTCCCCAAGGCATTTAAATTAAATGCCGGGTGATCGCGTGAGGCCTCTGCAACACAAAACCTACTGTGATTCAGACGCTGTGACGCATCGCCATAGCAACGTGGCGTCAAATGACGCCGCGGGGTCATGTGACGTCACACGCGTCAAGTTATGTTGCGGGTCACGTGATGTGACGTCACATGACCCCACTGCGTCATTTGACGCAGCTGCAACGTAGGAGGGGGAGCGCGAGCACCGGGGCAGGCAAGACAGGGGGGCGCAGCAGCAAAAGTTTGCGCTCCTCTAGTATAGAACAGTAAATAAGCACGTGTTTCATTGTATGTAATGTGTGTCTGTTTAGATTATGTGCGTCAACGCCTTTGTATCCGTGTGCGTATATGTATATCTGCACTGTTTGTATAAATGGTTATTTATAAAAATGTTTTACCAGGGAGGAATACATTGAGAGTTTCCTCTTGTTTTCAAGTATGTCCTGGGCACAGAGTTATGGTTACAATACATGGTTACATTAAATGAACAGGGTTATACATTATGTATACAGACACTGCACGAACAGTGTGACATATTTTATCTTGTAGGCGTATGTAACAGTTACAGACCAGATTAAAATGTGAGACCGCTTTAGTTTTGAAAGAACTCAGACTGGTGGTGGCTTTGAGTCTCCGGTAGATTGTTCCAGGTGTGAGGTGCACGGTAAGAGAAGGAGGTGGGGCCGGATCCAAATAATCGTTTGGAGTCAGATCTCGGTTGATAAGTGCTGCGTGTGGTAGGGGTGAGGAGCTTGTTCAGGTAGCTGGGTAGCTTGCCCAGAAAGTATTTGAAGGCAAGGCAAGAGAGATTAACTTTGCGCCTAGGCTCAAGTGATGACCAATCTAGTTCTTTGAGCATTTCGCTGTGATGTGTGTTGTAGTTGCATTGGAGGACATAATGGCATATTGAACTGGTGAGGGTGTCTAGTTTGCTAAGGTGAATTTGGGGTGCTGTAACATATATACTATGTCCCCATAGTCTATAATTGGCATTAGCATCTGCTGTGTGATACGCTTTCTGACCAGCAGGCTTAGGGAGGATTTGTTCCTATAAAGTACCCCTAGTTTGGCATAGGTTTTGGATTTCAGGGTATCAATGTGCAACCCGAATATTAATATTAAATGGGAGTCAGACCATGTGCCCAGATATTTAAAACTATTAACAGGGGTTAGGATGGTATTAGACCTGGTTCTGATCTGAAGATCCATCATTAGAAGCTTTAGAAATTTAACTTTGGTCCCAAATACCATTGTTACAGTCTTGTCAGTGTTTAAAAACAGTTTGTTTTGGGAAATCCAGTTTTCGAGTCTCAGACAGTCAGACTGAAGTATGTGTTCAAGGTCAGAGAGGGTATGGCTGTGTGCATATAGGATTGTGTCATCTGCATACATGTGTATTGAAGCTCCCTTACAAACTGTAGGAATAGCATTGATGAACGAGAAGAGTAGGGGCCCCAGAACAGAGCCTTGCGGGACACCACAGGTGATATCCAGGGGGTTGGAGTTAGAGCCTGAGATGGACACATGTTGGGATCTTCCTGATAGGTAGGACTGAAACCAGTTTAAAGCATGTTTCCCTATTCCAGAGCTCTGGAGTTTGTTAAACAGGATAGCATGATCAACTGTGTCAAAAGCCTTTGCAAAATCTAGGAATACTGCACCAGTGAGTTGTCCCCGTTCCATTCCGCACTGGATTTCATTGCAAACTTTTAGCAGGGTAGTTACGGTGGAGTGTTTGGGGCGAAAGCCAGATTGGAACTGGCTAGGGAAATTTGTCTTGTTATAGTAATCACTTAATTGGGAGTGGACACATTTTTCCATGACTTTGGATAGTATTGGGAGAAGTGAGATTGGCCTGTAGTTTGAGACAGTGTGTTTGTTCCCACTTTTGAAGATTGGGACAACTCTTGCAGATTTCCAGGTCTTAGGCCACATCCATGGTTAGCGCGTGACCGTGCAAGGGCCGTCACGCGGGGCTGGAGGGGTTTGTGTCCTCTAGGTAGACGCGACGGGGAGGCGTGTCTGTGAAACAAATGTATTTGTCTTCTAGTAAATCGCGCGTGCTCTATGGCCAGCCTCATAGAGGCACGGCATTGCGTCGCCGTTGCGCTCACTATTGAAGCGGCCTAAGGGATATGACCTGCAGACAGAATAGACTTGATTAGGGAGGCAAGCGGTTTGGCAATGCCTGGGGCCACAAGTCTTAGAAACTTAGATTGCAGTAGATCAGGTCCACATTGGCTGCTTAGTTTTAACTTGAGGAGCGCTTGTGTAATCTCCTCTTCTTCGGATACCGGGACATTGAAAATTGTGAGCAGTGTTGGGAGGGGGTGGGGCTATAGGGGTACTCACAGAGTGAGGTTCGGGTTGTGTTTTGCTAATAAATTGGTAGCACACCCCACAAAGTAATCATTGAATACATTTGCAATGTCAGTGGGGTTTGTCAGAGTAATATCCCCCTTAGTGATATTACTTGGTTGTTGATGGTTAGGAGGCTGGAATATGTTGTTGATAACATTCCAGAACTTTGCTGGATTTCATGTATTCTGGTGGAGATTGTCAGAGTAATATTGTGCTTTTGCGTGCCTTGTTTGCCTTGTGCACATATTCCGCAGGCATCTGTAGTGATTGAGATCCTTGGTAGTGCCAGTTACTTTGTAGCTTTTCCACAAGGCATCCCCGAAATGGATGAGCACTTTAGGGTCGGTTGTAACTCACGGAAGGTGGGGCCCCCCCCCCCCATACTCCTTATTCTGTGTAGTGGGGCATGGGTATCAGAGTTTTAAGAACTCTGATTGGAAATAATCAAGCGCAGAATCAGGGTCGGGTATAAAGTCGATTCTGTACCAAGGGCAGCTGGTAAGATCAGCCAGAAACTGTTGTGGGTTAAAGTTTCTAAATGTTCTAGTGAGGAGAACTTTAGGGCTTGATTGGGGTGATTTGATTTCCCTTACCCAGTACACTATTGCATGGTCACTGAAAATGTCAGGTAGGATGCCAGAAGATTGGATGCTTCTGGGACTAGAGGAGAGAATCCAGTCTAGCAAGGAATGGTTGTGAGCTTTCAGGTTTGTCCATATGGGTTGGGAAATGAGTTTGGTTAGGTTAAGTGACATTTGTTGTACCTGGAGTTTCTTGTTTTTAGGGACAAGCCAATTGTAGTTGAAATCCCCAAGAACTAACGGCTCACTTTTCTCATTCAGAGAGGACATTAAGCTAAGAAACTGGGTGATATTGGTCAGGGATTGTAGTGGGGCTTGAGGGGGCTGGTAGATGCCAGCAATAAGAATAGGCTTAGAGAAGGGGAGGCACATTTTGATAACTAGTATTTCAAAAGTGGGTGGGCTGGGGGGCAATTTATCAGCGTAAATTGTAATGTCTTCAATATAAAATAACACCCCTCCTCCTCTCTTTGATCTATCTTTCCTTGAAATTGAATATCCCTGAATGGCGATACTGTATTTGCATCAAGGGTTTTAGGGGTTAGCCATATTTCTGTGAGAATGATGGCTTTTGGCTTATGCATAAGGCACCATGCCCTTAGTTTATCCAGTTTGGGCAACAGACTATGGATATTTATATGGGTGACAGTCCTTTTTGGAATTTGAAAGGAGTATTGGGGGTATGGGACTAAGTTGAAAAGGGGAGGGGGGGTCTGGGTTAAGTTCAATACCTGCTAAAGAGAGTAACAGTATGAGTAGAAATTTGGGTAGTTGTTTGCAAGTTGTAAATTTGTGATGTTTGCTATTAGAGTGAGCGATGGTTGGTGTGCTGGTTTCAGAGTTCTCCACCAACATTCAGTAGATAGTGCAAGGCTTTTGAGTAATCCGGGGTGTATGATGATATTGGGTGTGGGCCAGAAGGGAGGAGTTTGTATTGGATAGAGAGTAACATTTCCATGATGTCACAATAAAGAACAGAGTTGAGAGAAGTAGCAGGGTCATTATCAGAAAAGGTAGGTAACTGCATGAAGCTGTTGTAAGTTAGTGTGTGCATTGTGTGCACAGCAGATGTGAACCTTTTTTACTCGACACTAAAAGCGTGCTGCATTTGCAATGCTAGGGTCTGTTTAGGGATTTGGGGGGGGTGGGAGAGGCAGATTTGTGCATACACGTGTTGGGAGAGGCCGTCAGTAAATAAAGGGTGCAGGCTAGCAGCCGTGGGATAATAGTGTTGTCTGAGCTCACCGTCTGCTGCCTTGTGTAAAAGAGTTTGCTGAAAGATCCAGTCTCCAGTCCCACTCTAGTCCAACTACATACAGGCATACCTCGCATTAACGTACGCAATGGGACCGGAGCATGTATGTAAAGCGAAAATGTACTTAAAGTGAAGCACTACCTTTTTCCCACTTATCAATGCATGCACTGTACTGCAATAGTCATATACGTGCATAACTGATGTAAATAACACATTTGTAACAGGCTCTATAGTCTCCCCGCTTGCGCACAGCTTCGGTACAGGCAGGGAGACAGTATTGCTGTTCAGGATGTGCTGACAGGCGCATGCGTGCGCTGCCGTTTGCCTATTGAGCTAGATGTACTTACTCGCGAGTGTACTTAAAGTGAGTGTCCTTAAACCGGGGTATGCCTGTATTCACTTACTATAAGATGCAGCACTCGTGCTCAACCCTGCAATGCTTCCCTTAAGGGCTCTCAATTTTATACATCTAAACAGTCACATGTCACATGACCTCCCCCCCCCCCCAATAAATCTGCTTGTTACAAGCTGGACAATTAACAAATCCAGTTTGCTTATCTAACATACCCCAGATCAAATACAGTAAGGATTGGGGTGACTTGAATAACAGGAGTTTATCAGCACTGTGTGCGTATATGTATAGCTGTACTGTGTGTGGATATGATGGTGTCTTTAATGGAAGTCCTTTATCCTATACCTGGTACTATAATATATCCTATAGTAAAGCCGCTGTGTCTCTCCTGTTTGTTGTATACCTGCTCTGTTTGCCCTCCTGTAACCAGCCCCTCTCTTAGGTGTCTCATTGCCTTCCTGGGAGTGTTCCTCATCACACGGAACAGGAAAAAAGCAAAAGCCTTCGAACCTTACGTCTCCCTGAACGCCATGCCAGGTAACGCAGCTCCGGCCCTACAAATAAATATATATATTTCAGCTGTATTGTGTTTCAATAAAAGGGCCAGTCCCACATGGCGACCAAATGAACCGACCTGCGTCTCTGGCTTCCCTAGGAAGATCCAATCAGTCCTAAAATGATAACATTTTCCGCCTGTGAGTAAGAAAAGATTTCCTGTTCTTTGAATGAATGCTGATCAGCTAATGATGTTTATCTGTTTGGCTAATGATGCCATCGTCATTACTTTATTAACCCAGCGGTGCTCAACTCCAGTCCTCAGGACCCCCCCCCCCAACAGGTCCGATTTTTTTAAGGATATCCCAGTTTCTGCGCAGGTGGCTCAGTCGGTCCCAGTTTCTGCGCAGGTGGCTCAGTCGGTCCCAGTTTCTGCACAGGTGGCTCAGTCGGTCCCAGTTTCTGCGCAGGTGGCTCAGTCGGTCCCAGTTTCTGCACAGGTGGCTCAGTCGGTCCCAGTTTCTGCACAGGTGGCTCAGTCGGTCCCAGTTTCTGCACAGGTGGCTCAGTCGGTCCCAGTTTCTGCACAGGTGGCTCAGTCGGTCCCAGTTTCTGCACAGGTGGCTCAGTCGGTCCCAGTTTCTGCACAGGTGGCTCAGTCGGTCCCAGTTTCAGCACAGGTGGCTCAGTCGGTCCCAGTTTCTGCACAGGTGGCTCAGTCGGTCCCAGTTTCAGCACAGGTGGCTCAGTCTTGGGCTGACCATATTTCCTTGAGACAAAAATGGGACATTGGGATGGCAAAAACGGGACGCCCCGCTCCCCCCACACACACATATACTGGGGGGTGGGCAGTAGACGAGAGAGAGGAGCAGCCATCCCCCGATAATATACTTGGGGGGGGGGGGGGATCCATCCCCCGGCTCCTATCTGATGGCGGCGGCGGGCATCGTGCCACGAGGTCTGTTCAGTCAGACTCGCACTCAGCAGACCCCGGAAGCCGGAAGTTCTGGGTCACAGTAGAGCGCGTTACTGTCTGCGAAGGGAGGGCGCACGCGTTACGCGGCGGCGGGAGGGGGCGCGCGTGTGCTAGTGTGTCCGCGTTAAAGTTCGGAGCTCTCGGGGGAGGGAGGCCGAAAACGGGACAAAATAGAATGTTATATAGAAAAGACGGGACGGTCGGGAAATAGGGTAGAAACGGTACTGTCCCGTTCAAAACAGGACGTATGGTCAACCTACTCAGTCTTCGTCTGAGCCACCTGTGCTGAAGCTTGGATAGCCTTACAACCTGACCTGTTGGGGGGGTCTTGTGGACTGGAGTTGAGCCCCCCTGTACTAACCAATCGGCTGCATATTTATGTAGGTAAATAGGACCTAATGATATGTGCGTTTCTCTTGTAGGGGTGCAGAACATGCACGATAAAGGTAGCTCTATTCAGCCGGATTTTGGAAGCTCCTTTTCCTATGGAGCCCTAGAGAGCAATGACAGTCTATCCGAAATCTACACCCCTGCTACTCTTCCAGTTGTTCAGGAGGAAGCATCTTCTGCGGCACCATATAAAATACGGGAACACAATAAAACGGAGTAAAGACACTTACTCCAACTATGTACTGGACAAGCAATTATTCCATAGGTGCAGCCGACCCCCAAACTGCTTGGAACAGAGCTCAATGTGATGAATGTTAAAAGCAGATGACTAACCTTACTTTTAATTTTGCTAGATGTTCTTTGGAGGCCCGAAGCCTGCAGTGGATTGTCCACATGGGAGTTTGTGCGGTATGTTCGAACTTGCTCCACTCCGGCAGGGCTTATCCTGAGCTTCTCAAAGGGTTAAAGGGGCAAAAGGTGGCAGTCACACTATATTTAACCCATGAAACATGCCACTGCCATTAGTTCACTAGGAAAACTCATGCATTTAACCCCTCTGCTGCCAGTGGCTAACATGACATGTAGAACAAAGGATGTATCGTAAAGCAATGCTAAATCCAGCTCTGTTACTGGGTGGTGATGGGGCCGTGATAACCTGGATGTGTGCATGTTATCAGACCTCTAACTCTGCACTGTTTGCAACATCTGCACGGCTCTGATATTACACTCACAAACCCATCCATGCACCATTCCTTGGTAGATCAAATGAATTCCAGTGTGAAGGGGTTAAAGGTGCCGTTCCACTAAGAAGTCGCGCTCTCTCGCTCAATCTCATATGTATACACATATAATAAAGGTATATATTTATAAACGTGTGTGTGTGTGTACACACACACACACACACGTACGTACGTACGTACGTTCTGTTCTTTTAACTGGAAAATTCTACAATTAAGGTTATTTTCTATTTTGGAGAAATATTGATGTAAAAATGTTTTTGCAGGTTCTGAATTTATATACACGCACACCCACTGCATTATAATAACTAGAATTTAGCTCTGGTTAGGGACAATCCCTAGCAAAACCAATGTGTACTCTATATTCTGTAACATCGAGCATCATGCTTTTTGCAGTACGGCTTTTAAACATATCTTTCAATTATTTTAAAAGAAAATAAAACCCCACTTATACAGGTGTTGCCCAACCAAACGCTTCATTTTATTGCAACTCCAGAATGAGGTGTTATTAAAGGGGCAGTAACGATGTAGAAATAATTGCTTTCCATAAGTAATACTGTACGAGTGCAGCTTTAATGTAGTGACACAGTCTCACAGGCTTAGGCTTATGGTCGATCTGTGGTTTGCAAAAGCGTCCGACACCTGTCCCCCTGCAGCCAGGGGGCTTCTTCTTGCACTACCTGCATATTAGAGTCAGGGGCTTCTTCTTGCACTACCTGCATATTAGGACTGCAGGCTGGTTTCTAACCGGCTGCTTTTAACAGTGCAGTATTTTTAAAGCGGCAATCGTCCATGCAGGACTCGCTGTGTCGGGCCCCGCGTAGGACCAGGAAGACGACGATACGTTTAAAAGGGCGGCCACACTCCGCTTTTAAGGAAAAAATTTCGTCTGAATGTTTTCATGTCGGGTAATAACTGTATGTTTAATATATCAAGATGGGGCTGAATAGCAATAAAATAATCCAGTAAAATCATCCCAAGTGATGTCACGGTTTCCGTCTGTGCCGCCATGTTCAGCGTTCTGCGTCTCTGCTGCCTGACTGTCCCGCCTCCTGCGATTGTCACTTATTTCTCTGCCTGTGACACGGACTGTTTTTTTTTTTTTTAAGGGATGGGAATAGTGCTTTAATTTTATTTAGGGTGTAACCTGCCTTTATCCGTCATTGCTCTATGAACACCCAGTGAGTTATATCCACTTCCCTGCACTTTCTAGCCAAGATCTTCTGTCCAGCTCTCGCATATAGAAACCACCTAGTGCAAGGGCGGCCAACTCCAGGTCCTCAAGGGCCACCAACAGGTCAGGTTTTCAGGATATCCCTGCATCAGCACAGGTGACTGAGCCACCTGTGCTGAAGCAGGGATATCCTAAAAACCTGACCTGTTGGTGGCCCTTGAGGACCTGGAGTTGGCCACCCCCTGTACCAGGGGGTTCTTTTCCATAAACTCCAAGCCACCTGTGTAATGATCCAGGCCGGTGTTTCTTTAGCTCTTCCTCTATTATACTAAAGTAGCCAGTAACATGGCAATACAAAACCTGGACTGGATCATCAGGTCCTGGGGTTACCAGATAGCTGGCACCACTAAAAGAAAAAAACGGGGAGATACAAGTTTTGGGGGGGGGGCGGGGGGGTTGCTGATTTAAAAAATAAAATTATTTATATATATATATATATATAATCAAAAAATAAATAGATGATACCGTTCTGTGGCTAACGAAATGCTTTTATTTGTGCGAGCTTTCGAGATACACTGATCTCTTCTTCCGGCGATGTTACAATTAATGAAGCAAGCAAAAGCTATACTATAAACAGTGTCTCTTGGAATGTTATCTGTGCTGGTCCTTCCCCCCGGTGTGGATGTGATTTATGGCTAGAGGTGTCAAAAGGTTCCTGAAAGCAAGTGATGTAAGAGTGTGTGTGTATCAGTGTGAATAAAAATGAATGGAAAGCTCGCACAAATAAAAGCATTTCGTTAGCCACAGAACGGTATCATCTATTTATTTTTTGATTATCGAAGCTCGGCTAACACGGTACTGATATATATATATACAGGCAGTCCTCGTTTTACAACGCTTCGCTTTACAACGAATGGCTTATCCAACGCTATGCAATGCATACCTATGTTCATTTTTACAACGCCAAAATGGCTTATCCAACGCTCTTACGACGCTTTGCAACGTTGTGTATGTGTGTGTATATATACACATTCACATAAACAACGTTGCGAAGTGTCGTAAGAGCGTATATATATAATATTATACTATATAATATTATATTATACTATGTAATATATTATTTATTATGTTATATTATATATATATATATATATAATACTGTATATACACTATATAATTTGTGTGTGCTGCATATCTTATTGCCTGCATAAAATATTTGGTGTATTTTAGTGTTAAAAATGCCTTCAGGAACGGAACCTTTCATTTAAACAGTGTTCCTATGGGAAAACGTGTTTCGCTTTACAACGTTTCGCTTTACAACGCCATTTTGAGTAACGCATTGTGTCGGGTAACCGAGGACTGCCTGTACACACAAAGATATGTTTGTTGGCCCTCTGTGTAGGTTAGCAATACATCTGGTAAGGATAACAAGGATCATATCAATATTGGCTACTCAGCAGTGAGCCCTGAACGTGATGATGTATATACATATGTATTATATGCAATACATGATTTGATGATACAGTCCTAATAAACAAAGCTGTGCGTTTTACTGAGCGTAATCATTCTCTTTATACATGGTGGCATTTACACACGTATGTATATCTTTATATAGCCCTTGTACTCATGCATACAAACTCTCACTTTCGTGCACTCACAAACACATTAGCAGTCAGTCACACAGTCACACAGTCACACATTCTCTCACACAAACTCTCAAAATCACATAGAGTCACACATAGACAAACTCGCACATACATACACACAGTCACACAAATGTCCATATAAAGCAGCCTTCTGCCACAATAAACCTTCCAGCACTGGAAAACCCTATTAACTTGAATGGGCTGTAAGATGCCATGGGGCGGAAAGGCATGTTATGGAGTAGCACCGCTTCTGTGTCATAGGTCTGTAAATCTTAGTGATGCAATGGTCTCATACCTGCCCCCTGGCTCCAGGCCAGCTGTGTGATAGAGATCCAGGCTGCTCTGAAATTGGGATTAGTCCAGCAAATGGGAATACAAAAGCAGGACTAGATCATTATCACAAAGGTGACCTGGAGTCAGCTGGTGGATATACCGTTCATTTGCACATGCAGCAAAATCGACATGTTGGCCAGCAGATGTAGAAGATGCAGGCTCTTCCTTGTCACACGACTCTCTCCGTCCCCGGCACTTCTCATCGCCATATCATCGTTCACTTTTCTTCTGATACCGGCACTGAATAAATTCAAAGAAAAGACGATATTGTAATTGTACCCCTCTGATCATAAAATACGATTTATTGGGTTTTAAAGGTGCGATCCCGCATATCTGGCTGGAAAACAGCCTCTTGTAAAGAATGTGCCAGTCTAAGTGGCTTCCCTGAACAAATATAACCATGGTCATGGCAAAGATCTGGATGTTGTCATTATTTGGGAAATGAGTTAAAAAGTTGAATTCATTCAGTGCCTCTGAATGGGGGACATATGTCCATGAAATGTTTTCTTGACCCTTAACACACCCTGTCCTTATCAGGGAGCCAATAAAGATCGGGAGAAAAGGGGACCTGCCCGTTCAATTGCTTGTTGAACACGCAGAGACGTCAGACAAAAAAGGGATCAACCCCCCCTAAAGTTACCCTGTTTTGAATATGTAAAAAAAAAAAAAAAAGATTTAAAAATACTTATCAGTGTCAGATTTTGGTAAAAAAAAAAAAAAAATGTATCAATCACCCAGATGGACCCCTTACATGTGTCACTGGCATTAGTACACGTTAAGAAGGGATTACCCCTATAATGTATACCTATTACATACAGCACTTGCCACCTGACTCGATGTCACTTTTATAATTAGCCCGGCTCCTGTGCGCTTCTGAATGAAGTTCAGATTTCAACCCATGAACCTGCCCATTCTTACTGGTAATGAATGTGCCGGTCCTGTTTTTTTTTTTTTAATGTATCCCTGTTTGCCGGTGTGTTAGCAACTTTGGTATAAAGCGTAAAATCTAAACACACACCGGTCTGGATTGTAACACTGTAGACCTGGATTTAGTTGACAAACACCACATTTTAAGACGTGTTTTTTCCCAGCAGAACGATCCGTTTCAGGTTTCTAATGTAGTTCTACTTCAACAAACACACAATAAACACGTGGTGGAAATCCCGGAAGGCTGGGGGAACACGGTAATGCGTGTATCTCGTTCCGCTGCTGCAAAATGCGTTGCGTGCCCACCTGGAAGCACAAGGGTTAAATCCGTCCTGACTTACCCAATGTAGCCTCCATTTTCTCTTCTGGTTCTATCGATTCCCCAATGTTTTCTACCACTGACAAGGAAACAATAGAATAAAAACACGCACGTAATATGCATCTGACATTATTCACCGGGCCTTCCTCCAGCATCCATTCAGAGGTAAAGTCTTCTACTACCAAAAAAGTAGTCGTTCTTCCAGATTTTGGGCCATAGATATAGATCCAATGCAGGGCGTGATCCCCTTTAGGGGACCGCCTTGAGAGTTCTTCATGGATTCAATTATGTGCAGAGCTAGAAGAAGAGACGGGAGGTTCCGAAGGCCCTGCTCGGTCGCATTTGGTTAAAGAAGGACCCAAATGTTGGTTCCATAAAAGGTAACCCAACCTACAATGAATCGACATTTCTCCAGGACATTTCTACTACAACGTTGGACAGGGGTATAAAAACAGCTGGGCCCAAAAACAGTTGGGGGTTATTCCCACATCTCGGGAAAGGGTTGAAATCTCTGAAATAGTTAGTAAAAACCTGACTAATTTCATCCCTCGCATCGCACCCGCTCGTTACCTGTAGTGATTCCGTGCTCCGTGACTTCCTCTGGCAGGGCTGCAGCTTGAAAGTCTGCGAGAAACAAGACCGCAAACATTTCTCACGGGCGTATAAACTTTGCAGAAACTGTTTTAGTGCAGTTCATTCGCTATTTTGCTCTGCATATATTTTCTCTCTCGCCTCGATTGAACACGCTGTGATGCTTGCTGCTTCCCGGTGCTGAGGAAGCGTTCAGCTACGTGTATATGAGCAGCACTAAAATCCTCTCCACCACAGTGACACACTTCACAGCATATTGAATAAGGACCTATATATGCGTACACGCACACGCAAACGCACACACACACACGCACATACCGTGGCGAGAAAAAGTTTGTGAAGCACTTGGGATTTTCACATATTTTAAACCTAAAATGTTATTAGATCTTAATCTTGGTCCTAATAATGGATCAAGATAAACCTGACACAAAAACATGATACCTTTACGACATTTATTTATCCGCAAATGATTCAACATTCAATATCCATGTGTGAGAAAGTATGTGAAACTTGAGTACCCCTTGAGCAGCAATAACTTCAACTGCGCGTGTCCTGTCACTGCGGGTCAGTCTCTCACATCGTTTGAGGAATTTTGGCCCATTCCGCCGTACAGAACTGCTTCAACTCAGTGACATTTGAGGGCTTCTTTGCATGGACAGGTCACTTCAGGTCCTGCTACAACATTTCAATGGGGATTAGGTCAGGACTTTGACTAGGCCATTCTAAAATGCAGGATTTCTTCTTCTGCAGCCACTCTTTTGTAGATCTGCTTGTATGTTTAGGATCATTGTCCTGCTGCATGACCCACTTTCATTCAGCTTCAGCTCACGGACGGATGACCTGACATTCTCCTCTAGAATCTGCTGATGCGATGCAGAATTCATGGTTGTGTCAATGAGGGCAAGCCGTCCAGATCCTGAGGCAGCAAAGTGGCCACAAACCCTCACACTCCCACCACCATGCATGACGGTTGGGATGACGGTCTCCTGTTTGAGCGCAGTTTTTGGTTTGGACAAACATAATATTTCTCATTGAGGCCAAAAAGTTCTACCTATGAGTCGTCGGACCAGAGAGCATTGTTCCAGAAGTCATCTATATGATGTGAGTCATCTATATGCTCTTTGGTGAACTTCAAATGGACAGCAATGTTCTTTTTAGAGAGCAGTGGTTTCCTCCTGGCTATCCTTCTTGTTCATTCTTTCTCTAATAGTTGAGTCATGAACACACATTAACCAAGGCGAGAGTGGCCTGCAGATCCTTGGATGTTACTCTGAGGTTCTTTGCGGCTTCCTGGATTTGCTGGTTCTTGGAGAGATTTTGGTAGAACGACACCCAATTTTAATTATCCCCTTTCATTTAGCTAATAAACCCAACGTTTCACTTACTTTTTCACATACCCTGACTTTTAATTACTCATTGTTTGTCTAATTCATACATCATTTTGTTTCAAAACACATGGAATTGATTAATATAAACCCTAATAGATATTTAACAAAAGACTGGTTTTGGTTCAAGAAGGTTATCATGGACAAACTATGGAATTTCCGTAATTATCATTGGGATTCACAACTTTTTCTCGCCACCGTACATACACACTATATATATATATATATACACAGTGGTCGACAAATCACCAAAAAATCTACTCGCCGAACAAAAAAAATCTACTCGCCACCTAGTACCACACGTGTGCTGCTTGGGCCAATAGGAGCTCGCCACAATGTTAAATCCACTCGCCCGGGGCGTGCAAATGTATAGGTTTGTCGAACACTATATATATATATATATATATATATATATATACTGTATATATAATCCAATGCACAGCCAGCACACCATTTGCAAGTAAATAGGTTTTGGTGCTTATCCCATAAAGCAATAACACACCATACGATACCGGTTGCAACACGACATCAAGGGGGACAGCACGCAGGTAAGTAAATCATGAATTTTCTATATTTGATAGAAGACACAAAAACCGACGTTGAAACGTCGGTTTTTGTGTCTTCTATCAAATATAGAAAATTCATGATTTACTTACCTGCGTGCTGTCCCTTGATGTCGTGTTGCAACCGGTATCGTATGGTGTGTATATATATATATATATATATATATAATTTTTGTGCCTGTTTTTCTTTAATATATTTATTTTTTTCCATTAATAGTGCTGTTTTTGTTTCCCATTGGGTCACATTGTCTATCTATTGAACACTATAGAACATGCACCTACCCTACTCAAGCCAGTGAAGTGCCTGCTGATACTATTCTCTCTCTCTCTCTCTCTCTCTCTCTCTCTCTCTCTCTCTCTCTCTCTCTCTCTCTCTCGCTCGCTCTCGCTCTCGCTCTCGCTCATTTATATATATATATATATTTTTTTTTAACGTCTAATGTACCATAGTTCAACATATACTGTATATACTCTCTTATTTATCAGGGTTATTCTCTCTCTTATCCTGCGATAGACAGCTATATTTAATACTCTAACGTAAAAGGATATTTCACCTTCCACTGCTGTAGTCTCGTGTTCTACGGCTGCATCGTGTTTGGGCTCTGCGCAAAAAAACACATTATATTCTCATTGGTTTGTACAGGTGCGGTCTCCCGAAAAATAATACTAGTTTGTCCAACAAACCAACTCTTTACTTGTTTATACTCTACAACCACAAACTCAAATGAATGTGTTGCAGACATCTCTAGCAGTGAGAATAGCAGAATGTAAATAACTTTATTTCACATAGCGCTTTTCTCCCAATGGGACTCAAACCCCGTCACACTGACAGTACAGCGCGCGGTACGCAGCACATAGGAATGTTACAGACACAGTCCCTGCCCAGATGAGCTTACACTATGTATTTGGTGCCTGAGGCACAGGGAGATAAAGTGACTCGGACAAGGTCACAAGGAGCCGACACCGGGAATTGAACCAGGTGAATTAAAACTTAATGTTGTTATCGTTCAGTCCCTCCCCCCCTCCTCTCTCCCTCCCCCCCCTCCTCTCTCCCTCCCCCCCTCCTCTCTCCCTCCCCCCTCCTCTCTCCCTCCCCCCCCTCCTCTCTCCCTCCCCCCCCCTCCTCTCTCCCCCCCTCCTCTCTCCCCCCCCTCCTCTCTCCCTCCCCCCCCTCCTCTCTCCCTCCCCCCCCTCCTCTCTCCCTCCCCCCCTCCTCTCTCCCTCCCCCCCTCCCTCTATCTCTCTCTCCCCCATCTCTCTCTCCCCCTCTCCAGTTGAAATTATATTTAACCTCTCATGTTTACTACATCTAAAAACAAAGTTCTAAAAGTATAGATACGAGTTCAAATATTGCATTGTCTTTGCTAAATCTGGTGCTGTGCTTTTGTATATATTATATATATATATATATATATATTTTCCCACTGATAATATTACATTATAAGTTTGTACATCACCTGTTGTGCGTTCTTTAAGGATTGTCGTCTTCTTGGAGCAGAGCCGCACGCTGGGTGCACATCCCATAACCGTGGCCTTCTTAATGGCAAATAAGACGTTATTATCCTGATCTCCCCCTTATGTACTGTACTCTCCAGTAACCCTGTCCATTAAACCATCAATCCCATCATCATGCTGGTGACTTAGTAACCCGCTGTTGTGGGTACACTTGGGTGGAGAGATGAGGAATGCAGTTACTATGCAGGCACCTGTGCGATAGGCATTCAAGGTCTAATGATTAATAGCGTCCTGGGAAAGCAGTTCTTGATCACCCAATGAAACCAGTGATGTCGGTAACACACTCGCTGTATCAGGAAATGAGGCCATTAAAAATAAAAATGGAGTACGATCATACTGACTAACTCACCCTGTAAGGTGACTCCCTGATTTTGTGGTGAAAAACGTAAAATGTCTCTGCTGTTTCAGTGTAATTATTTTATCCTGATGAAAGTCTATTTCTTCTGTGTTTCTATCTAAGATCTCCCTCAAACATGCTTCCAAGGTCAGATAATATCTATCTATATATATATATATATATATATACATATATATATACACATGAAGGTCAGTCAGCACACTGCAGTAGAAAAGGTTATAATAGCAGATGCTAGTCCCATAGAAAATAAGTATGATACGAACCAATCCAAAGACCAGTAAAGAGACAGCACACCGCACGGGGTTAATCCAAAAATCTATATTCACAACATGAAATACACGTAAGCCAACGTTTCGGTCCCACAGAGAGACCTTCCTCACGGCCCTGAGGAAGGTCTCTCTGTGGGACCGAAACGTTGGCTTACGTGTATTTCATGTTGTGAATATAGATTTTTGGATTAACCCCGTGCGGTGTGCTGTCTCTTTACTGGTCTTTGGATTGGTTCGTATCATACATATATATATATATATATATATATATATATATATATATATATATGACAAACAAAACAAAAAAGCAGCGCCTAGTGAGGGTGTAAATATAGGTGAAATTGTGATATAATTGACTATATGTGCTAATTTGACAGTGAATAGAAAATACTTAACTAAGTGCCTATCCTAATGTTGGTGAAATAAACAGTGTATAACCTACATATGATATATACTGTGATAGGTATTTACCAACCACAATAAAATAAATGAATACAATAACAAAAATATAATAAAGAGGGTAAAAACCAGTCCTCAAAATAATAGTCCAATGATGAAAATAAAGGTAGGTTTCGGGGGTCTCCGGCTGCTCTCAAGGGGATTAACCACATCCGAATGGAATCTGCAGGAAGGAGAGAGGAGAGAGAGCACGCCCCATAGTATAAAACCGTAAATTTATTGAGGGGAAGGGGGGTAAAAAATGCGCTCACAAGGGTACAAGTTTTAAAAGCATATTGTGATCATAATCACCACCATCCGGTAACTGCAGTTGATGCTGTTGCAGACTCTCGGTCCCGAAAATGGAAGAACCACACTCTTGCAAGATGTCCTGGGTAGGTAGATAGTTAGGAAGCAAGTTCCAAAGATCCCAAAGGAATTCAGCCTTGCTGGCAGGTCTCTGTGGTGTCCGGCGCTCGAGTAGGTTTCCTCCTGCGCTCCGTGATGACGTAGTGTCTATGCGTCTACGTGATGACGCTCCCTGACGCGTTTCGTCACACACGGGTGACTTTTTCATAGGGTAGTGGGGAAGACTGATACGGCCACATATATATCCCCTAATGGTTAATTTGGCTCCAATTACCTTTATTATTATACTCAGCTGTTTGTAGGATGTATTACGGAACGTGTGCGATTATGGTGGTGATTATGATCACAATATGCTTTTAAAACTTGTACCCTTGTGAGTGCATTTTTTACCCCCCTTCCCCCTTCCCCTCAATAAATTTACGGTTTTATACTATGGGGCGTGCGCTCTCTCCTCTCTCCTTTCTATATATATATATATACACACACAAAAAACAAATAGTAGCGCTAGTTTGTGATAGAAATAACCGTGATGTGCAAAAAGTTATAAATGTTTAAAAAGTGAAGGTGAAGTGCAGTTAATATTAAATATGTAGATGAAATATTGATGTTAGCATGGGAACAGTCTGCACGGAAGAGGCAATGCTTTTAAATGGTCAAGCCTGACCATAATAAACTACAAACCAAAAGCCTGACCATAATAAACTACAAACCAAAAGCCTGACCATAATAAACTACAAACCAAAAGCCTGACCATAATAAACTACAAACCAAAAGCCTGACCATAATAAACTACAAACCAAAAGCCTGACCATAATAAACTACAAACCAAAAAGAAAGAAGCGCCAGTTCCGTGCAATGAATAATATAAACTGGAATTTATTAATAACCAGAATAGTCTCGAGGACAATGCAAAACTGGTGTGTTTAAAAAGCAATATTGACAAAAAAATAAAATGAAATGGTTAGCAGCAATATGCAAGTGACATATATGAGGAACTTGTGAGCGAGGAGGCAATTGGTGGTAAGGAGGAGGTAACCACTGGAGCATATAAGAGTAATTGTAGTCTGTGTATTAGCTTACAGCTAGAGAACAATAGTCACCAATTAGAGAATGACCCTTCTCAGAAGTAAATAGGTGTATTGTAGGCAGACCTGATGGTGCACGGAGTAAATCCTCTCAACGTGCAGTCTGATTCCGCTGTATAACAGCGCTCACTCCTAGAAGAAATCCCTCCTGTGATGTAATGAGACCCAGCCGTTTGCCAAATCTTACGGAGAGATGGTCATTTTCTCCGTGTCAGACCTCATAGGTAAAATTCCGGTGTATGCCTCTTCCTGAGATGCAGAGTAATATCCTGTGCTCAGTGCACCTCCGTGTTACGCCTCGCTCTGTCGCAAAGTGTACAATTACAGGGTATATCCAGATAGAGAGCTGAAACCTGTGCTTCAAGTTCCTCTGAGTGTAACCGCGTCACTGCATAGCGGCGTGATGGCATCACCACATGCCAACGCGTTTCACCACTGAGAGTTTACAGTTGCTATATGCTTTACTGTGGAGGGTTTTTGTCACTTTTTTTACCCACCATAACCTTAATAAGTGTGGTGAATACTTACTCTTAATCTCAAACCAGCATAGCCAGCAACCAACCTCACACTGATGATAACCATCACGGTTGAAACATGTCTGTGAGTGGGTTTACTGGCTTTGCATCTCACCCCAGCCTTTGCTTAAAAGCTGTGTTTAAAGCAGCATGCATTGGCTGAAGGGTTGCTCGTGTAATATGAGCTTGAGACAAAAGGTGGCACGGTGTGCTCATTTGCATGTCATTTCCCAGAATCCCTTGCTGCAGTGGAAGTGCAGTGTGCTGGGCGATAATGGTGAAAGACAGGGTTGCAGACCTGTCTAAGACATGCAAACGAACATACAATAATATTTACAGGTGCTATATGTATATATACACTGGCGACACACTTTATTCGAGCTCGGCTAGTCCCACGAATTCGGGTATACCCGGGTGTATTGAGGTTTGTGACTGTTTTCTGCCCGAGTGCATTGAGGTATTTTCCAGGCAGGGATTGAAGCATATTATTCCCGCTGGCTGCAATACTGCACAGTATATATATATATACTGCATTACAATTCATGAATTTATGCCATCTGGTAACCACGCGAAGCATTGCAGCCTATTAAATCCTAATCATTATCATTTAACAGATCAGCCGCCCGTCAGCCAGGCATGAACCCAGGCTGGGAAGGCAAACGCAACGGGGCTTGTCAGAGGTGAGGAGCGGCGCATTCCAGGTATCTGCCAGGTACATACCGGGTATTTGCTTGAATAAAGTGTGTCGGTGCAGTATATATATATGTATATAACAGGGATACGCCCCTGTTACAGGTATATATATATATATATATATATATATATATACCTGTAACAGGGGCGTATCCCTGTTTAAATAAAGCAGCCTCAGAGCTCTGAGAATCCAGCAGAGAGAGAGTTAATTGCAGCCACTCAATTAACTAGTCTCCACCTGGACTAATGAGAGCTCTGTAAAAAGCCTCATGTGAGACACAAGCGAGAGATTCCTGAGTTCACAATTGGGCTGACACAGGAGAGCAGAGAAGCCTGCACACAGACACTGTCACAAAGGCTGTGCTGAGATCAAGACACCCAGACACCTATATTTCCTGGACACAGAGCACCCAGGAACCTGCCAGAGACTGGCATGGAGGGCCACCGGTTTAAGGTGCTTACTGAGACTTTGGGGTGACAGGCTGGTAATGGGAATATCCCTCCAGTCCTGCAGATAGGGTCTGGGGAAGTATGTTAGCCCTTACAAAGGGATGGGGGTTTGTTATTTTGTTGTTTTTGTATGTTTTGCCTGGATAACGGAACAGGCTCAATAAAGCCAAGATATAATTGCACCCTAATCGGTCTCCATTATATGTACCTCTGCACACATCTCTTACAATACCCTACTCTGACATCACGGTCACCAGACAGAGACGGGCGGGGTTTATTCTCTGCTAATCACCCCATTACCTTCTCTGAGGATAAAGCCTTGTTACTCTTTGTGAGTCCACACAGTTAACCCGTTAAGGCCATAGTAATCCCAAAGTGGATTCACACACACACACTTTAGCAGGGATGCACAAACTTGGGTGGGGCAGGTGATTTTCTGGGTGGGGCACGGTGGTTACAGACGTCCCGTGCTCTCCCCCAGGGCATTTAAATGAAATGCCAGGGGACCGTGCGAGGCCTCTGTAACTAACTTACCTTGGCTTTCAGAGGTGCGTCGTCGTGGCAACCTGGCGGCAAATTACGCTGCGGGGTCACTTGATGTTGCGTTGCCAAGGCAACGTGACATCACATGACCCCACGACGTCAGTTGACGCCGGAGCAGGGCGGGCTGCGGGAGTAGGGGAGGAGAGCAGGCAGGGGGGCGCAGGGGGAAAAGATTGCGCCCCCCCTGACATAGAGGAAGCCTATGCCTAGGTGTAGGGTGACCAGATGTCCTGGTTTAGCCGGGACAGTCCTGTTTTTTTGTTCTCTGTCCCGGTGTCCCGAAAAGGAATGGAAATATCCCGGTTTTCCAGCGGTGCTCGCCAATTGCGCACGTGCGGCATTTGTCCCGGGAAAAAATATGGTCACCCTACCTAGATAGGGGTCCCCCAAGCTGCAGCCCTGAGGCATAGCTGGGTCCGCCCAACCGAAGGGGGGAGAGAGGGAGAGACAGGAAATGGAGCACTGCCGACGTTACACAGGAGAGGGGTCAGTTAACTTAAGTATCCGGAGCGCTCAGGGTTGCCACCTTCTGCTGAAAGCCAACCCGGAATTTAAAAAAAAATTAAAAATCCCTTACTCGGAGGCGCGGTGCGGCTTCGTTTCCCTGCATCCTGCTGCAATTCCCCCTCCAACTGCAGGGAAAATGGCTGTGTGGCGTCAAATTACATCGTGTTGCCATGGCAACTTCAAGACGCGTTGCGTCCGGTTGCCACGGCAGCGCGGCGTCATGTTCACTGCAGTGGGAGGGGGAATTGCAGGAGAATGCCGCGCGGAGATTGACAGCGGCGACCCGGAGCCCGGAGGTTACGGCCAGAAACTCTGAGTCTCCGGGTCACACCGGCAGAGGTGGCAACCCTGGCAGCGCTGTGTGTTCTGGGAGCGAGGATTGATAAAGCTGCTGTTTGTATGAATAAAGGATCTGGCGCCCCATCATCGTATTACCAACACCGCCTGCACCCGACAACATAAAGAGACTGAATAGTGGGGGAGCTGGACATACAGAATCGGTAACATATGTACATTTCCATAATGTTAAAATGATTACAGCATCCCCATACCTCCCCTCTCCTCTAGGTGTGTGTGTGTGTGTGTCATATATATATATATATATATATATAATCATACACATTTTAAGTTATAGTGGGTGAAAAAGGCAACAAGAAACCTCCACCGTATAGCATATAGCAAATATAAAGATCACTTGTGAGCACATTCACGTCTAAGACATGTGAAGGCAATTTTATACGCAAGTAGCCAATTTTCTACTTGTGTATAAAATACCTTTTAGTGCTTCTCTATTGTGGCTTTCTCTCCATTCTCTTTAGGATTGGAAGGAGTTGGGACTTTGTTACCAGCTTGGACACCTTCTGTTGATACATTGTTTATTTTATCTTATATTTATTTATTGGTCTGCTGATTTGCGCCATTTATTCACTTTTGTCTGGTTATATATGTGTTAATCTTAGTGTGACGTTAGGAATTTTGAGGCTCCATTTAGGGACCTTTATTTAATTTAATTTTGATTTGTTGTGCACCTAATCATATATATATATATATATATATATATATATATATATATATATATATATATATATATATATATATATGCAAATATAACTGTATGCTCATCTGCATGTCTTAGGCAGGTCTGCAACCCCGCCTTTCCCCATTATCACCCAGCATACAGCACTTCCACTGCAGCAAGGAATTCTGGGAAATGACATGCAAATGAGCACACAGTGTCACTTTTTGCCTCAATAACCATTTTTAACATGGTTCCCTATAGGCTTAAGCTATATATATATACGCACACACGCACACACGCACACACGCACACACGGATGGATAGAGAGACAGACAGAGAGCCACAGTTAATTAGATAGATAGTTATGTGAACAGTATATCAAATCTATCTATCTATCTATCTATCTATCTATCTATCTATCTATCTATCTATCTATCTATCTATCTATCTATCTATCTATCTATCTATCTATCAAAATACAACAGACAAACAGGAGAGCCTGAGCAGGTCTGCACTTATAATAAGTTACAGATTGGTCTATTTAATGAGTAGATATTTAGTACCTTGGGTGGCCAAGCTTACAGGACAAGACCAAACCTGCTGTCTGCTCTCTCAGGTCAGGGTGACCACCCAAAGACATGCTGGGCATTTGCCCAAGTGGGGGGGGGGAAGCACAATGATATAGTGCAGAATATGAGTGATCCCCAAACCGACGTCAGTACCCCGGATGGGTGAAACGCTGCATCATGCTTAGAATCATTTAATGTCGTTTCCCGGGTGCAAAAACGGGGCAAACCGGTGCAAAAACAGCACCAGATTTATCAAAGGGATAAACCCCATGGCTTTTCAACAGGATTGCTTTTGTTTCGTAAATCTTCCCCCTCTCTCCTTTCCCTCCTCCCCCTCTTTCTCTCCTGCCCATATCCCACCCTCACGCTTCTCTCTCCCCCCCTTTCTCTCCTGCCCCTATCCCACCCTCCCCCTCCTCTCCCACCTCCCCCTCTTTCTCTCCTGCCCTTATCCCACCCTCACGCTCCTCTCCCACCTCCCCCTCTTTCTCTCCTGCCCTTATCCCACCCTCACGCTCCTCTCCCACCTCCCCCTCTTTCTCTCCTGCCCTTATCCCACCCTCACGCTCCTCTCCCACCTCCCCCTCTTTCTCTCCTGCCCCTATCCCACCCTCACGCTCCTCTCCCACCTCCCCCTCTTTCTCTCCTGCCCTTATCCCACCCTCACGCTCCTCTCTCACCTCCCCCTCTTTCTCTCCTGCCCCTATCCCACCCTCACCCTCCTCTCCCACCCCCCTTTAAAGGGCAATTCCCACTTTGGACAAAAAGGCACTATTTTTTTTCTAAAACATTGCACATGTATACACAGTGGTGAGAAACCCTTAGGATTTTCACATATTTGAAATCTAAAATATATTATCAAACAAATGACACAAAAACATGATACTTTTTCAACTTTTATTTAGCCACAAATGATTAAACATTCAATATCCATGTGTGAGAAAGTATGTGACCCTTTAGATTCAGTACCTGGTGGCGCCCCCTTGAGCAGCAACAAAGGGTATCCTGTCACTGCTGGTCAGTCTCTCACATCGGGTTTGAGGAATTGTGGCCCATTCCTCCTTACAGAACTGCTTCAACTCAGTGACATTTGAGGGCTTCCTTGCATGGACAGGTCACTTCAGGTCCTGCCACAACATTTCAATGGGGATTAGGTCCGGACTTTGACTAGGCCATTCTAAAACGCGGAATTTCTCCTTCTGCGGCCATTCTTTTGTAGATCTGCTTGTATGTTTAGGATCATTGTCCTGCTGCATGACCCACTTTCATTCAGCTTCAGCTCACGGACGCATGGCCTGACATTCTCCCCTAGAATCTGCTGGTACAATGCAGAATTCATGGTTGTGTCAATGATTTATTTATTTATATAAAGATGTTTTACCAGGAAGTAATACATTGAGTTACCTCTTGTTTTCCAGTATGTCCAGTATGAACAGGGTATACAGTATATACAATACATTGCATGCACAGTTAAAGATAATATATGTTATAGGCTATGTAACAGTTACAGACCAGATTAAAATGTGAGACAGCTTTAGTTTTGAAAGAACTTAGACTGGTGGCGGCTGTGAGAGTCTCCGGTAGACTGTTCCAGTTTTGGGGTGCACGGTAAGAGAAGGAGGAGCGGCCGGATACCTTGTTGAACCTTGGGACCATGAACAGTCTTTTGGTGTCAGATCTCAGATGATAAGTGCTGCATGTGGTAGGGGTGAGGAGCTTGTCCATAAAGTATTTGAAGGCAAGACAGGAAATATGAACTTTGCGCCTAGACTTAAGCGATGACCATTTTAGTTTTTGAGCATTTTTTTGAGCAGTATATTTTGGGAGAAGCCACCTGGCAACCCTAAGGCTGCGCTTATAGTGCGCGCGACGGAGACGCGACGGGCGATGTCACTCGTCGCCGTCGCCACCCGCGAAAGTAATAATTTAACTTTCGGTGACATCGCTGGTGACCTGGCCATTGATTGGTTCAGAGGCTGTCACATGTGGCGACAGCATCTGAAAAATCTCATTTTATCGGCTTCCAAATTTTTGGTTGCCGCCGTCGCTGCCGTTGCGCCGCGCTTACTATGCGACGGCGGCAATGCTTTTGTTTTCAGGTGACGTCGCTACGCCGGCACCATAAGCGCAGCCTTAGAAAGACCGACGGCAACGAGCGTCAGACAGAAACTCGTTGCCAAAGGCACAGAAAGGGCCCCAGAAAGTGTTCGTAAAAAAAAAACACAATTTCCCAGTCCTAGGAACATTTGGGATATCGGAGAGATTATTGAATTCTCCTCAAAAGTCCTTATGCAAATTGTCTCAGGAGAGTGGGAATAAGAAATCCTCTTCTAGCCACAACGTCCATCACTTAGTGTTGTGTTTTTTGTTATTGAATTAGCCTGCAGTGTGCACATAACTGGTCTGTGTGTATTTTAGTGTTGACAGCCTGTGGATCAGGGATGGGCCAAATCCAGTCCTCAAGGGCCACCAACAGGTCAGGTTTTCAGGATATTCCTTCTTCAGCACAGGTGGCTCAATCAGTGGCTCAGTCAATGGCTGAGCCACCTGTGCTGAAGCAGGGATATCCTTAACCTGACCTGTTGGTGGCCCTTGAGGACTGGAGTTGGCCACCCCTGTATCAGGGGGTTCTTGTTAGTAAACTCCAAGCCACCTGTGTAACGATCCAGGCCGGTGTTTCTTTAGCTCCTCCTCTATTATACTAAAGTAGCCAGTAACATGGCAATACAAAACCTGGACTGGATCATGGAAAAAGGGAAGGGGGGTTTAAAAGATTTTTGGGGTTGCTGCTTTAATACATATATATATGACGTATGTAAATATATTTGGACGAGCAAAGATAATGACTGAGTCACCTGTGCTGAAGCAGGGATATCCTTAAAACCTGACCTGTTGGTGGCCTTTGAGGACTGGAGTTGGTCACCTCTGGAATGGATATATCTGAGTTTTTTGGGGGTTTTAATTCAAGCTTTTGTGGTGTGCTATCTACTTATGTTTTTGGTACACCAGTAAACATGCTATTTTCATAAGGCCACTTTGTTACTGTCATTAGGCCACTTTGTTACTCTCATTAGGCCACTTTGTTACTGTCATTAGGCCACTTTGTTACTCTCATTAGGCCACTTTGTTACTCTCATTAGGCCACTTTGTTACTGTCATTAGGCCACTTTGTTACTCTCATCAGGCCACTTTGTTACTGTCATTAGGCCACTTTGTTACTCTCATCAGGCCACTTTGTTACTGTCATTAGGCCACTTTGTTACTCTCATTAGGCCTCTTTGTTACTCTCATTAGGCCACTTTGTTACTGTCATCAGGCCACTTTGTTACTGTCATTAGGCCACTTTGTTACTGTCATTAGGCCACTTTGTTACTGTCATTAGGCCACTTTGTTACTCTCATTAGGCCACTTTGGTCCTGTGTGGCCTGTGTTTATATGACTACATTTAAATTAGACCCACAAGAACTCAACACACGAGTATTTAACCCGAGTATCACACGAGTATCCACGAGATGAGGATTCCGTGTTTAGCTCATTTATGCCACGGGCGGCCAACTCCAGTCCCCAAGGGCCAACAACAGGTCAGGTTCTAAGGATATCCCTGCTTCAGCACAGGTGGTTCAATCAGTGGCTCTGTCAAAATGACTGAGCAACTGATTGTATTGTATATCCCTAATACCTGGTCTGTTGGTCAGGGCCACCAACAGCAGGGAGGAGAGGGGGGGGAGCCGTGACAAGTGTCCCGGGCCCGGTGGCTGCGGATCCTCTCGTTGCCCCCGGGCCCTGGCTCTCTCCCAGTTGCGGGCCTCCCTGACTGACTGTCCCACGCCGAGCTTCTGACGCTGGACTCAGCTTCCGGTGCGCACCGGCATGAGAGAAGCCCGGCGCGCGCGCTGACGTCAGAGGCTCGGCGTTGGACAGCGTGTGAGGGAAAGAGGCCCGCAGCTGGGGAGAGCCAGGATCTGGCGGCAACTAGAGATCCGGCAGCCGGGCAAAGCAGTTGGGCGAGAGCCGGGGGAGCAGGGCTCTGAGACCATCCCCAAGGTACTGTAGGTAAGTTTGTATTTATTTGGTGGGGCTGTATTTGGGGGGTGTTTTTTTTATTGTATGTATTTGGGGGGTGTTTTTTAATATATGTATTTGGGGGGTGTTTTTTTTATTGTATGTATTTGGGGGGTGTTTTTTAATATATGTATTTGGGGTGGGGGGTTGTATGTATTTGGGGGGGTTGGTGTGTATTTGGGGGTGTGTTTTTTAAATGTATTTGGGGGGTGTTGGGGGTTGTATATGTAGCATGGCTAGTCCACACTGCCCCTCTACCTCCTGTCATGTAAGTCCTTAGCAGTTCTAGGCTGTGACAGGCTAGCTGCTAAACTTTGTGCCCTCCCCTTCTGGTGTCTTGGAGGGGAAGTACTCCAAGGGAGAGGAGGTGAGTGCTGTCTCCTCCCGGCTGGGAGGGAGACATGCTAATCAGTCCCTCATGGGCTGGCTGGCCAAGAGAGATTAAGGCCTCAAGACTATCAGAGAGCCAAGCACCATCCAGAGGCCTGGGACCCTCTTATCACTATATGCATCCGCAGTATGCCATCTGCAGTGACTGCCAAATAAAGCCCCTTTGTTTTATATACCCCTGCGTTACAGTCTGTTGGGCAGGGGTGTGAAAGAAGTCTGTTCTGGTGGGGGATTGTTCTTGGGAACCCTGGAGCCCACTGGAACTGGAGGCACTGACACCCTGAGTAAAGACTGAACATCACCAAAAGCCTGTCCTGTTGTCCCTATCATCGCGGACACTCAGCTTTCCTGGACCCTCACAGGTATGCAAGCACATGTACCTGTAGCCAGTGCAAGCTCGCCCAGAGGGGGCGGGGGAGAAACAGGGCTACATTTGGAGGCGCTGCTGAGATACAGGACTGCCTATCAGGACTTTACACTGGCAGCAGATGCAGCAGAAGTAAAAGAGGCCAGGGCAAGGCCCCCGATGCTACCCCTGGGACCCATCAGTATAAGGAAGGGGGATGTCTCTCCCCGGCGACACCGGGGAGGGGGCTGCCCAAACCCTTACCAAGGACAGAACTTTGTTGGGGTGACCCCCCCCCAAGGGTATGTTACCGGGGAGCGCTGTTACCCTTCATCGTATCCAAGACAGGGCCAGGACAACCCTTACCATGTACCATGAGGAACCCTGGGTACCTGTGCACAATGAATGTGCAAGTTGGGGCGACCGCCCGAGGGCCTGTTACCGGGCAGCGCTGTTACCCTTCTTTGTATTTGAACATGGGCCATGGCCTTCACAGTGTACCGTGAGGACCCTTGAGTACCAATACACATAGACTGTGTTTAAGGGACGGGACCTTGCAGGCTCTGGGTCAACCCGTGCACCAGGCACGACGGACCGTGCTTCTGGGGGCATACCCGGTGGGAAATGTATCCCGGGAGCGTGAACCCTATATCTGTTCTACAAGGGACGGGCCCCTGAGGCATCACCAGGGACACCGTGTACCTCATTTGTCAAGTGCTGTGCTGTGAACTTTGAAATGGAGTCTATGGTATGGACTGTGCTTCTAAAATGTCTGCCACCGCATGACTGTCTGTTCTACTGCATCCAAAATGGCGCTCCCACCAGAAAAAAAGGGACCGCATGGGATGCGAAAGCAAGTTGCAAAGTTTCCTGCAAATCAGTTGCAAGCTTTCGGCGCCAAGTTCTGGTCTCACCCCTCAAAGTGACTGGCTCAGCTGGAGCCATGTCACACTTCAATCTGCACCGCCCTGCCTCTAGGTCCACCCAGGTGAGGGGCAAAGCCCTAACCAGCCACTCAGAGCCTGCCAGAGGGGGGAGGGGGCAGGGCTACATATATATTTGGGGGGTGGGGATTTCTTTTATATGTATTTGGGGGGTGAGGATTTCTTTTGTATGTATTTGGGGGGTGGGGATTTCTTTTGTATGTATTTGGGGGGTGGGGATTTCTTTTGTATGTATTTGGGGGGTGGGGATTTATTTTGTATGTATTTGGGGGGTGGGGATTTCTTTTGTATGTATTTGGGGGGTGGGGAATTATTTTGTATGTATTTGGGGGGTGGGGATTTATTTTGTATGTATTTGTGGGGTGGGGATTTATTTTGTATGTATTTGGGGAGTGGGGATTTATTTTGTATGTATTTGGGGGTGGGAAGGTTTTTTTGTATTGGGGGTTGGGGTTTTTTGGTATGTATTTTGTCGGGGATTGTGTGTGTCGGGTGAGGGAATGAGAGTGAGGAGGGGAGATCGAATGAGAGTAGGGTATTTTGATGGAGAGGGGGAGAGTGAGAGGAGAGCGGGAGTGAGACGGAGGGGAGGGGAGAAATGGGGAGAAATAGAGGGGGCTCGTGAAGTGTGAAATAGGGGGGGCTCACAAGACCGCTGACACGGGAGTGGGGGGAGGGGGAACGACACTGTCGTAACTGTAGTCCTGGGCCCCCGGGAAATCTTATGACAGAAAAGGTGCTTGATAGCGCTCTAACAAACCCACTAAAGGGCATAAAATTATAAGTGCCCAAATATATATAGGTGCCAAAATATAATGACAAAATAAGTGACAAAATTCAGTGAACTAAGGTGCTAGAAATATAAGAGGCTTAGCAGACACACTCAACCCTTGGTAAGAGACTGTTTCAAAAGTCTTGCATGTACAATTCTTCCAAAAAAGACCAGAGGATTCGCACCCAGCTCCGCAATAGACCAAATAAAGTCTTCTTCCCATATTCCCATAAATAAATGTTCTATTGCAGAGCTGGGTGCGAATTTGGTCCTATGGCGGAGATTTATAGATGACGTATTTTTTGTATGGAGAGGTGATGAAGCTAGCCTCCTTAGGTTTATTGATTACATCAATGATAATGATTCAAATCTTAAATTTACTTGTAATTACAGTAAAGATAACGTGAATTTTTTTGGATTTGACTGTCTTCATGGAACAGGGTTATATTAAAACTAAAACATTTTATAAGGATGTAGATGGTAATAATTATATATTGCCATCAAGCTGTCACCACCCTAGCTGGCTAAAAAATGTACCATATGGCCAGTTTAGGAGGGTTAGACGGAATTGCACGGGCATGGACACATTTGAAGAACAATCAAAAGTATTGGAAAAGAGATTTTTAGATAGACAATACGATCCTAAAAATGTGAAAAATGCTTTTTTTAAAGCAAAAAACCTTGAGAGAAAAGATTTGTTAAACAGTAATGCAAATAAAGACAAACTCAATAACAAGGACAAATTTAGTTTTTCCTTTTTGACAAATTTTAATAAGGATGTGAATAAAATGTTTAAAATGATAAGGAAACACTGGCACATTGTCAGAAATGATGTATTGCTTGGAGAAATAGTCCCAGACATACCGTCTGTCATATTCAGAAGAGCTAACACTCTGAAGAATAAACTGGCACCGAGTTCATTATCTGTAATTAAGAAAAATGACAGGAGATGGTTACCACCAATTAAAGGATTCTTTGGATGCACCACATGCAAAGTATGTAAACATAAAACAACATATTACTTGTAGAAGTGATTATGTCATTTATATGATAACATGTCCCTGTGGATTGCAATACATCGGGAAAACCACAAGGTGTGTAAGAATAAGAATCCTTGAACATCTGGGTAACATCAGCAGAGGGCTTGTTACCCATCTCCTGTCTGAACGTTTTTTTATCCCACCATCAGGGCAATACTATGGGATTAGTGTTCACTATCTTAGAACATGTATTGCTCCATTGGAGGGGAGGGGACAGAAATTTATTGTTAACTAAAAGGGAACCCTATTGGATTTTCACTATGAAAACTTTAGTCCCAATGTTGATATTGAGCTTGGAGTCTTTCTTTAACACTCAATCAGTGATAGAAATTATACATATACCAGGTTTCTATGCACTAATATATATTTCTCTGTTTTTTCGAGATTACCTCAATCGACGAATATCGCAATACAAATGTGACACTATTATTGGGTCATAGGTAGTGTGTCCCAATATAGGGCTATTTTAAAATTTGATGGAGTTTAGAGATATACCATGTTTTTTATATATATACGCCGATTTTGTATATAGATGCGCCGATTTGAAAGATATGTTATTTTGATATACAATGTTAAATATGTACTTTACACTTATAAACTTATTACTATATGCGCCGATTTTAATATGCTAATGATGTTTATAATGTTATGTGCCAATAAATAGATACATTGGTCATAGTTAGTAGAGAGAGTTTTCTATACACCAATGCCTATGAAGCTTATTAGAATAGCCAACCATATGTATTTAGAGGCAGGGCCTAGTGGATATTTAAACCCCTGATGTACAGCCAATTATCACTCCTGACGAAGCCCCATACCTAACGGCGAAACGCGTGTCCAGCTAACCAACCTCCAGAGGGAAGATCGAGAACGCGCCCTCATCACAGAGCCCGGAAGTTCCAGACGCACCGGAAGTGACGCAGACCGCCGGCGTGGATGCAGGAGCGTTCCAAAGCAGCAGAGATCTACACGGGACACAGGGAGGTCGCGACCCACTGTTTACCCGCCATCCGCTGCTGACAACGCTGTCTTTTATCTTCCTAAGTGTAAGCCTCCATTTGTAGTATGTTTTAAGAATATATTTTTGCTGTCTACACTATTTGGTCTTTTTCCTCTTTTTTGGAGATAAGTTTGCTGGTAGTTGCTGCACCAACACCAGGGAACATCCACCCCTCTAAGTTGGATGACTGCTCCTTTTTGCTACCTTCATGTGAGCAGCCATTTGTGAGCCTGTCTCATTACTATCACATTATGTCACGACATTTCCACACTATGTGATGTCTTTTTATTTGACATGGCGGCAAGCTGCGCTCCACCGGGAAATCTGTCTGCGACCCTGCTGCTGGTGGCCCTTGAGGACTGGAGTGGTTCACCCCTGATTTATGCCATCTGGTGGTCAAATGAAAGGTTCAATCCTGTGACTGTCTCATGCTGTTTGTTCTTTGTAAGAAGGTCACACTGACTTTACGGCTGCTCCTCTATACAATAAATAATCCGATGAAAGAAAATAGCACAGAAGCGCACAAGGGATGGAGTTAATAACAGTATTTTAATAAAACAAACACATAAATGACTGAGAGGATCCAACCCCTTCTCAGCTCAAGAGTAGAAGGTAAAAGTAAAATGCCCAGAAATTAATGCCATACATATGGTCTCTTTAACATAAAATATCTAGGAATAATACATCACATACAACAAAAAACATTCAATGTAAAAATGAACATGGAAAGTACTGACAGCCCAAGGGGATTTAAATAGAAACCACCATAGAGGACTAAATACCCGCTGACAGGGGGAGACGGACACTTACACTAGGGCAAAGGTGGGGGTCCACAGCTGACCGCACAAGATCCGGATCGCGGCACCTGGGAAGATAGAACAGCCACCACTAGAGCCTCAGGCAGGCTCCGTCTCAGCCTCTCAGCAAACACGCGCAGGATGACCTGTCGTGACCTCTACGCGTTTCGCACCACGTGCTTCGTCAGGAGGTCACGTACAGCGTCATCCGCGCGTATTTATAGAAGGAAGGGAGTTGGTAAGGACAGCCCCTTCAGACGCCAGATCCAACGCCCTTAGATGGGCAGCTGTAGACTTAAAGTGATGCTACCTCTTTCTCTGACAGTGTCACATGTGCGATAGTCACGTGATGCAGGTCTACCATAGTATATACAAAACGGGAACTGCAGCACAGCAATATCAGCACTGCCAAAGACCATCACTAAGTATACAGACAGGAAGTAAATAAAAACACACAAATGCCAATATATATATTAATTAAACATAATAAATGCACATATAAAAAACAATACATAATCCTAATACATATATTATAAAAATGAGAGATTGATTTCATTTTAATAAAAAGAAGAACAAAGAAGAAAAAATAAAAAAAATAAACATGATTTATCTTAAAAAAGGTTTAAGTTCAATAAGTTCATTGAAACCAATAGGATGTCTAGTTTGCATTTCGTAAATCCAATACTGTTCACGTTTCAATAAGTGATTTTCTCTATCTCCTTGTCTGCTGTTCATTTGTATATGTTCAAGCCCTTTAAATGTAATACAAGCGGGGTCATTATTATGTATTTCTTTAAAGTGTTTTAGTAGCGGGGTGAGCGGCATACCTTTAGCCAAAATTTTAGGTATGTTTTTTACATTTCTCATATGTTCTAACATACGCATTTTTAGTGGTCTTTTTGTCTTGCCAATGTACTGTAAATTACAGTTACACTGCAGGACATACACCACATGTGTAGTTTGACAATTGATAAAGCTATTGATGTTATATATCCTTTTTGTAACACAGGACGTAACAGTTGTCCCTTTACTTATGTGATTGCACGCCTTACACTTCCCGCATTTATACGTGCCTTTAATGCCCAAGCGATCTTTAATATCACCAGATACAGCAATTTTTCTGGTGATTTGGCTAGGGGCTAACATATTTTTTAAATTTGGTGCACGTTTGAACACTACCCCTGGTTGTGAATTTAGCTGAGGGCCCAGTATGGGGTCCATTTTTAATATCCCCCAATGTTTTTTTTTTTTTTGGGATTTTTCTAACCCCATGATGCATGTCACTAAACTGAGTAATGAAAGCAGGAATTTTTGTATTTTTACCTTTCACTTTCTTGTTTCTCTTATATTGTGTCAGTGACTTCCTCGGTATTTTTTCAAGTTTCTTTATAGAGGAATCTATCAGTTCCTCATTATAATTCTTGTCAAGAAACCTATTTTTGAGGAATTGGGATTGTTTGTCAAAATCCTCAATTTTAGAATTGTTTCTCTTTAATCTAAGAAACTGATTAAAGGGGATATTTTGGACCCATCTTTTATCATGACAGCTAAAAGGGTCAAGGTAAGAGTTAACATTTGTTGCCTTGAAATATGTTTTTGTTTGAACAGTATTGGATTCAATATATATCTCCAAATCAAGAAAATTTATGCTAACTGAACTGTTATCACCACTGAATTTTAGATTACAGTCATTCGCATTAAGTTGGTCAACAAATAAAAGGTATGATTCCTCGGAACCCTCCCACACAATGATAATGTCATCGATATATCTCCTCCACAGCCTCAGCTGTGGAGGAGGACATCGGAAAACCTCAAGCGACTCCCACAGTCCCATATACAAATTGGCAAACGATGGGGCAAAAGTTGTCCCCATCGCCGTCCCCAAAATTTGTAAAAAATAAAGGGATTCAAACATAAAATAATTGTGACTCAAAATAAAATTAATAGATGTAAGAATAAATTCTATTTGAGTGATCGGTAGTGTTTGTGGTGTCAAGAGAAAGTGCTTAATTGCCTCTAATCCTTTTGAATGGGGAATGCTGGTATATAGGGCTTGCACATCTAAGGTGGCCAGTCTACATCTATCATTCCAAACAAAATTATCCATAACCTGTAAAACCATAATTGTGTCTTTTAAGTGAGACGGTAGTGATGTGACGAGTGGTTGTAGGTAAAAATCAATATAAGTGGATAAATTAGATGTGATGGAATCAATCCCTGAAATAATAGGACGTCCAGGTGGTGAAGTGAGGGACTTGTGAATTATGGGGATATAGTAAAAAATGGGAACTGTGGGTGTCTTGATAAGCATATACTCGTATTCTGCCTTTGACAGAATCCCAATAGCAAGCGCCTCACTCAAATGCTTTTTAATGAGGCTTGAATATTCCTCTGTGGGGTCCCTTTTAAAAAATATGTTAGCCCCTAGCCAAATCACCAGAAAAATTGCTGTATCTGGTGATATTAAAGATCGCTTGGGCATTAAAGGCACGTATAAATGCGGGAAGTGTAAGACGTGCAATCACATATGTAAAGGGACAACTGTTACGTCCTGTGTTACAAAAAGGATATATAACATCAATAGCTTTATCAATTGTCAAACTACACATGTGGTGTATGTCCTGCAGTGTAACTGTAATTTACAGTACATTGGCAAGACAAAAAGACCACTAAAAATGCGTATGTTAGAACATATGAGAAATGTAAAAAACATACCTAAAATTTTGGCTAAAGGTATGCCGCTCACCCCGCTACTAAAACACTTTAAAGAAATACATAATAATGACCCCGCTTGTATTACATTTAAAGGGCTTGAACATATACAAATGAACAGCAGACAAGGAGATAGAGAAAATCACTTATTGAAACGTGAACAGTATTGGATTTACGAAATGCAAACTAGACATCCTATTGGTTTCAATGAACTTATTGAACTTAAACCTTTTTTAAGATAAATCATGTTTATTTTTTTTATTTTTTCTTCTTTGTTCTTCTTTTTATTAAAATGAAATCAATCTCTCATTTTTATAATATATGTATTAGGATTATGTATTGTTTTTTATATGTGCATTTATTATGTTTAATTAATATATATATTGGCATTTGTGTGTTTTTATTTACTTCCTGTCTGTATACTTAGTGATGGTCTTTGGCAGTGCTGATATTGCTGTGCTGCAGTTCCCGTTTTGTATATACTATGGTAGACCTGCATCACGTGACTATCGCACATGTGACACTGTCAGAGAAAGAGGTAGCATCACTTTAAGTCTACAGCTGCCCATCTAAGGGCGTTGGATCTGGCGTCTGAAGGGGCTGTCCTTACCAACTCCCTTCCTTCTATAAATACGCGCGGATGACGCTGTACGTGACCTCCTGACGAAGCACGTGGTGCGAAACGCGTAGAGGTCACGACAGGTCATCCTGCGCGTGTTTGCTGAGAGGCTGAGACGGAGCCTGCCTGAGGCTCTAGTGGTGGCTGTTCTATCTTCCCAGGTGCCGCGATCCGGATCTTGTGCGGTCAGCTGTGGACCCCCACCTTTGCCCTAGTGTAAGTGTCCGTCTCCCCCTGTCAGCGGGTATTTAGTCCTCTATGGTGGTTTTTATTTAAATCCCCTTGGGCTGTCAGTACTTTCCATGTTCATTTTTACATTGAATGTTTTTTGTTGTATGTGATGTATTATTCCTAGATATTTTATGTTAAAGAGACCATATGTATGGCATTAATTTCTGGGCATTTTACTTTTACCTTCTACTCTTGAGCTGAGAAGGGGTTGGATCCTCTCAGTCATTTATGTGTTTGTTTTATTAAAATACTGTTATTAACTCCATCCCTTGTGCGCTTCTGTGCTATTTTCTTTCATTTTCTTCTCAGGGTGCCCTCCCCCCTCTTGAGGGGGGATCACCTCTGAAGTGGGAGCCTCTGGGGAGACGCTCCATGCACGTGCAGCACAGGGATTATTCCAACCATTACATCTGCAGCACGAGCGCTGAATATCCTATTCCTGCTTTCAAGAGAAAGAACTGTTTCCAGATTCATTTGCTTGGACTTGGGACTTTGGTTTCCTTCATCTCCCCTGGATTTCAGCTGCATAGATAAGACTGTTTTTACATCATTTTTATATACAGCACCATCTGTACTAATGTATGTTTTTCTTCTTTTTTGAGAGATTTTTTATATAAGGTTTTTTCATTAAGGTTTTATTGTCAACCTGTCTTGCTATCTCCACAAGATGGCTGAGCTTTCTAATTTCACCACTTCACTATTGTCTAGTTTAGATAATAGAAATAATAGAAGTGCATTAATCGGTCAAATGTTTAGTGATAATGTCATTTTGGAAAATGATTCCACTGACTTACCCTCACTAGTACTCTCTCTCACTAGATTGTTAGAGCAAGAAACCAAAGCATTCTGGGAACTTGTATCCTTTGAGGAATACATCAAACATAAAAGGATCCCTAGAGGTTTGCGACTGTTAATTAAACCCACATATGGTAATGAAAACCCAGCTTTTTTAGCCATTTGGGAAGAAATTCTTGAAATTAGTTCTACCAACCTCATTAAACTCCTTATGGGAGAGAGGAAAAAAGAACTACAAGAATTGTCTGTCAAAATTGACAAAGTTAAGACAGACATTATCAGTTCACCAACACTAGATGGGTTACCGAAACTGGTGGAAGATATAGTGGGAAAACTGAAAAAACATGAAAAGGGCATAATGATGAGAAAAAATAAGAAATTTTTAAGAGACAAAATTGATTATTTGGAAAATAGGCAAAAAGATTGGAAAGATAAATCAGTTAAAAGTGTAAATAAAGAAACAACTTTATTTGATCAGACTATACAAAAGTCATCAAGCACGATTCCATCTAAAAAAGAACCTAAAAGCAAGGACCAAAAACTACACTTGCAAGGTGCCATTCCAAAAACAAATAAGTCTCAAAAAAATCCTCAGAATAAGGAAAAAACCCACAAAGTGAATACTAATTCTAATAGACCACACTATGTGAATAAAAAAGATCACTCTAAGGAAAGGCCTTACAAGCCAAATAGACCTAAAGAGAGAAGTCATAGTGATAATTGGTCAACAGTGGGCAAAAATGGGAAGCCAAATGATATTAAACATAAATACAAACATCCCAGGAGAGAACAGTATGCTCCTAAGGAAGAGAAACATATAGAATTTGAAATCCCGGTTTCCAATAAATTCTCTAAGCTGAGAGGTCAAGGTAGTGTAAGCGATAATGATGACAATTGTTTTTTTCAGAAAACATCCAAAAACAAGCTCAAAAGACCGAGCTGGGATCTAGACAACCCTCCCTCAAACCCTATGACAAAAGTGAATCGCAAAAGGGGATACTCAGACGAGGTAAGAGAGGAGGGAGAAAGCCCACCCACAAAGAGGGGATCCCTGAGTCATCAACACTGATTTCAAGTGGGATATTTAATCTATCTTCGCTTATAATAGATCAGCATCTCTTTCGGGTCCTAAAAAAAGGGCTCACGTTTGCACCTACAAGGGATGCGAAAGAATTTGATCTATACATAGACCTCCAAAAATATTTGAGGAAAATGACTCTTCAACGTCACTTTAGCAGCTCTAACCACACAGCAGCTAGTACTCAAATAAATATGCAGAACGAGTTTAATAGTGAAGAGGAGGCTCTCATTGAAGATCTAGAATCTCTTTTAAGAGAAAGTGATCCAGATTTTGTTAATTCCAATGGCTATCTACATTCGGGATTTAAGCCCAATTCAGTTTTCTATCCATACACCTCCAGAGGACCCAATATTGAAATGTTTGGGAAAATGGTGGAGAGAGATTTTAAAGAAATGTGCAAAAAAAGCTCCTCTAAATATCATTCCAACCTTACTTGGGAGGAACATAAAAGCATTAACACATTGAAAGCCAACCAAGATATAGTGGTGAGATCAGCGGATAAAGGGGGAGGAATAGTCCTCTTGAATAAAGAGGACTATTTTGAGGAGGCATATCGTATTCTGGGAGACAGGGTCACATATGCTCCCTTAAAAAGGGACCCCACAGAGGAATATTCAAGCCTCATTAAAAAGCATTTGAGTGAGGCGCTTGCTATTGGGATTCTGTCAAAGGCAGAATACGAGTATATGCTTATCAAGACACCCACAGTTCCCATTTTTTACTATATCCCCAAAATTCACAAGTCCCTCACTTCACCACCTGGACGTCCTATTATTTCAGGGATTGATTCCATCACATCTAATTTATCCACTTATATTGATTTTTACCTACAACCACTCGTCACATCACTACCGTCTCACTTAAAAGACACAACTATGGTTTTACAGGTTATGGATAATTTTGTTTGGAATGATAGATGTAGACTGGCCACCTTAGATGTGCAAGCCCTATATACCAGCATTCCCCATTCAAAAGGATTAGAGGCAATTAAGCACTTTCTCTTGACACCACAAACACTACCGATCACTCAAATAGAATTTATTCTTACATCTATTAATTTTATTTTGAGTCACAATTATTTTATGTTTGAATCCCTTTATTTTTTACAAATTTTGGGGACGGCGATGGGGACAACTTTTGCCCCATCGTTTGCCAATTTGTATATGGGACTGTGGGAGTCGCTTGAGGTTTTCCGATGTCCTCCTCCACAGCTGAGGCTGTGGAGGAGATATATCGATGACATTATCATTGTGTGGGAGGGTTCCGAGGAATCATACCTTTTATTTGTTGACCAACTTAATGCGAATGACTGTAATCTAAAATTCAGTGGTGATAACAGTTCAGTTAGCATAAATTTTCTTGATTTGGAGATATATATTGAATCCAATACTGTTCAAACAAAAACATATTTCAAGGCAACAAATGTTAACTCTTACCTTGACCCTTTTAGCTGTCATGATAAAAGATGGGTCCAAAATATCCCCTTTAATCAGTTTCTTAGATTAAAGAGAAACAATTCTAAAATTGAGGATTTTGACAAACAATCCCAATTCCTCAAAAATAGGTTTCTTGACAAGAATTATAATGAGGAACTGATAGATTCCTCTATAAAGAAACTTGAAAAAATACCGAGGAAGTCACTGACACAATATAAGAGAAACAAGAAAGTGAAAGGTAAAAATACAAAAATTCCTGCTTTCATTACTCAGTTTAGTGACATGCATCATGGGGTTAGAAAAATCCTAAAAAAACATTGGGGGATATTAAAAATGGACCCCATACTGGGCCCTCAGCTAAATTCACAACCAGGGGTAGTGTTCAAACGTGCACCAAATTTAAAAAATATGTTAGCCCCTAGCCAAATCACCAGAAAAATTGCTGTATCTGGTGATATTAAAGATCGCTTGGGCATTAAAGGCACGTATAAATGCGGGAAGTGTAAGGCGTGCAATCACATATGTAAAGGGACAACTGTTACGTCCTGTGTTACAAAAAGGATATATAACATCAATAGCTTTATCAATTGTCAAACTACACATGTGGTGTATGTCCTGCAGTGTAACTGTAATTTACAGTACATTGGCAAGACAAAAAGACCACTAAAAATGCGTATGTTAGAACATATGAGAAATGTAAAAAACATACCTAAAATTTTGGCTAAAGGTATGCCGCTCACCCCGCTACTAAAACACTTTAAAGAAATACATAATAATGACCCCGCTTGTATTACATTTAAAGGGCTTGAACATATACAAATGAACAGCAGACAAGGAGATAGAGAAAATCACTTATTGAAACGTGAACAGTATTGGATTTACGAAATGCAAACTAGACATCCTATTGGTTTCAATGAACTTATTGAACTTAAACCTTTTTTAAGATAAATCATGTTTATTTTTTTTATTTTTTCTTCTTTGTTCTTCTTTTTATTAAAATGAAATCAATCTCTCATTTTTATAATATATGTATTAGGATTATGTATTGTTTTTTATATGTGCATTTATTATGTTTAATTAATATATATATTGGCATTTGTGTGTTTTTATTTACTTCCTGTCTGTATACTTAGTGATGGTCTTTGGCAGTGCTGATATTGCTGTGCTGCAGTTCCCGTTTTGTATATACTATGGTAGACCTGCATCACGTGACTATCGCACATGTGACACTGTCAGAGAAAGAGGTAGCATCACTTTAAGTCTACAGCTGCCCATCTAAGGGCGTTGGATCTGGCGTCTGAAGGGGCTGTCCTTACCAACTCCCTTCCTTCTATAAATACGCGCGGATGACGCTGTACGTGACCTCCTGACGAAGCACGTGGTGCGAAACGCGTAGAGGTCACGACAGGTCATCCTGCGCGTGTTTGCTGAGAGGCTGAGACGGAGCCTGCCTGAGGCTCTAGTGGTGGCTGTTCTATCTTCCCAGGTGCCGCGATCCGGATCTTGTGCGGTCAGCTGTGGACCCCCACCTTTGCCCTAGTGTAAGTGTCCGTCTCCCCCTGTCAGCGGGTATTTAGTCCTCTATGGTGGTTTTTATTTAAATCCCCTTGGGCTGTCAGTACTTTCCATGTTCATTTTTACATTGAATGTTTTTTGTTGTATGTGATGTATTATTCCTAGATATTTTATGTTAAAGAGACCATATGTATGGCATTAATTTCTGGGCATTTTACTTTTACCTTCTACTCTTGAGCTGAGAAGGGGTTGGATCCTCTCAGTCATTTATGTGTTTGTTTTATTAAAATACTGTTATTAACTCCATCCCTTGTGCGCTTCTGTGCTATTTTCTTTCATTTTCTTCTCAGGGTGCCCTCCCCCCTCTTGAGGGGGGATCACCTCTGAAGTGGGAGCCTCTGGGGAGACGCTCCATGCACGTGCAGCACAGGGATTATTCCAACCATTACATCTGCAGCACGAGCGCTGAATATCCTATTCCTGCTTACAATAAATAATCCATTCATCTAAAAATGATAGTTTAAAGAATTATAAATACCAATTGTACGACACCTCTCGAACCAATAGGACACACTTGGACCAGGTTTAACATGCTTCTTTTTTGTTTCTTACAGTGTACGCAGTGCTGCACGTAGAATTGTGCCGGTCCTGTCCTGAAGAGCTTACAATCTAATTTTGGAGTCTGAAGAACAGGGATGTAAAGGGACTTGCCAAAGGTCACAAGGGGAACTAACAGCGGGATTTGAACAAAGATCACCCACTTCAAAGGCAGTGACCATTTTAGGCACCTAGAATACAAGCAAGTGCCTATGACATACCTGGTATCATGTACATGTTAAATATACATGTACTAGCTGAGAGACCCGGCGTTGCTCGTGAGTTAAATTTCCCGCTAGGAAAAGGTGGGGGGAGGGACAGTGGACAGGAGATGGGGGAGGGACAGTGGACAGGAGGAGGGGAGGGACGGGGACAGTGGACAGGAGGGGACGGGGACAGTGGACAGGAGGGGATGGGGACAGTGGACAGGAGGGGACGGGGACAGTGGACAGGAGGGAACGGGGACAGTGGACAGGAGGGGACGGGGACAGTGGACAGGAGGGACAGGGACAGTGGACAGGAGGGATGGGCAGTGGACAGGAGGGACGGGCAGTGGACAGGAGGGACGGGCAGTGGACAGGAGGGGGGGCAGTGGACAGGAGGGAGGGCAGTGGACATGAGGGGGGGACGGGGGACAGTGGACCGGAGGGGGGGGACAGTGGACAGGAAGGGGGGACAGTGGACAGGAGGGGGGGACAGTGGACAGGAGGGGGGGGACAGTGGACAGGAGGGGGGAGACAGTGGACAGGAGGGGGGGGACAGTGGACAGGAGGGGGGGACAGTGGACAGGAGGGGGGGACAGTGGACAGGAGGGGGGGACAGTGGATAGGAGGGGGGGGACAGTGGACAGGAGGGGGGGACAGTGGACAGGAGGGGGGGACAGTGGACAGGAGGGGGGGACAGTGGACAGGAGGGGGGGAGAGTGGACAGGAGGGGGAGGAGAGTGGACAGGATGGGGAGGAGAGTGGACAGGAGGGGGGTGGACAGTGGACAGGAGGGGGGTGAACAGTGGACAGGAGGGGGGTGGAGAGAGTGGACAGGAGGGGGTGGAGAGTGGACAGGAGGGGGGGGGGAGTGGACAAGAGGGGGGGGAGAGTGGACAGGGGGGTGACAGTGGACAGGAGGGGGGGTGAGAGTGGACAGGAGGGGGGTGACAGTGGACAGGAGGGGTGGGTGAGAGTGGACAGGAGGGGGGTGAGAGTGGACAGGAGGGGGGGGGACAGTGGACATGAGGGGGGGCATTGGACAGGAGGGGGGGAAGTGGACAGGAGGGGAGGGGAAAGTGGACAGGATGGGGGGGACAGTGGCCAGGAGGGGTGGGACAGTGGACAGGAGGGGGGGGACAGTGGACAGGAGGGGGGGGACAGTGGACAGGAGGGGGGGTGGGTTTCTTAAAATTTACGGGTCCCTCCTCTCCACTCCCCCTGTATGTTTCTCCGCTCCCCCCTCTCTCTCCGCTCCTGCCCCCCTGCCCCCCATGCGTAGCTCCGGTCCCCACCCTAGAGTGTCTGACACACACGCAGTGTCCCCCACACACACACACCCTGTGTGTCCCCCACACACACACACCCTGTGTGTCCCCCCCCCACACACAGTGTGTCCCACACACACACACACACACACACACACACACACACACACACACACAGTGACACACACACACACAGTGAGACACACACACACGTACGTCACCTCTCCTTCCGGCCGCCGCCATCTTAGGCGCCGCGTGGCAGCTCAGGCTGCCTGGCCACTGCCTGTCCCCACCGGGGAGGGAGGTGAGTGGAGCGGGAGGGAGGTGAGTGGAGTGGAGCGGGAGGGAGGTGAGTGGAGCGGGAGGGAGGTGAGTGGAGCGGGAGGGAGGTGAGTGGAGCGGAAGGGAGGTGAGTGGAGTGGGAGGGAGTGGAGCGGGAGGGAGGTGAGTGGAGCAGAGAGTGGAGGGTAGGCGGCGAGGTGAGTGGAGCACCGAGGAGGGGGGGAGGTGAGTGTGATGGGGGGGAGGGGGAGAGGACAGAGAGAGAGAGGGGTGTGTGTGTGTGTTGGACTTTGGCCCGTCACTCCGCCTACGGCCAATGAGAGGTGTGCGGGGGCGGGCAGGCCAAGGGACCAATGAGATTTCCCTTAGGGACACAGGACATCCAGATAGGCATACAGTGCTTTCACTAATATAGTATAAGATAGATGCAGAGGTATCAGTACCGTGTTAGCTGAGCATTAATAATCAAAAAAGAATAGACAATACCGTTCTGTGGCTAACAAAATGCTTTTATTCTTGCGAGCTTTCGAGATGCACTGATCTCTTCTTCCAGCGATGTTACAATGCATGAAGTTAAAAAGGGTGTTAAAACTTAAAAACAGTGCATACTGGAATGTATTGTATTGTATTGTATGTCTTTATTTATATACCGCCATTAATGTACATAGCGCTTCACAGTAGTAATACATGTGGGAATCAAATAAATAACAGATAATATAAATAACAGATCATGGGAATAAGTGCTTTAGACATAAAAGTCACATTAAGGAAGAGGAGACCCTGCCCCGAGGAGCTTACAGTCTAATTGGTAGGTAGGGAGAACGTATGGAGACAGTAGGAGGGAGTTCTGGTAAGTGCGTCTGCAGGGGGCCAAGCTTTATGTATCATGTGTTCAGAATATCCACAGTGCTATTCATATGCTTCTTTAAGCAAGTGTGTCTTAAGGTGGGTCTTAAAGGTGGATAGAGAGGGTGCTAGTCGGGTACTGAGGGGAAGGGCATTCCAGAGGTGTGGGGCAGTCAGTGAAAAAGGTTTAAGGTGGAATAGGGCTTTAGATACAAAGGGGGTAGAAAGAAGACATCCTTGAGAAGAACGCAAGAGTCTGGATGGTGCATAACGAGAAATTAGGGCTGAGATGTAAGGAGGGGCAGAAGAGTGTAAAGCTTTAAAAGTGAGGAGAAGAATGGAGTGTGAGATGCGGGATTTGATCGGAAGCGAGGAGAGGGATTTCATGAGGTTAGATGCTGAGACAGATCTAGGAAAGAGTAGAGTGATTCTGGCAGCAGCATTTAGGATAGATTGTAGGGGAAACAGGTGAGAGGCAGGAAGGCCGGACAGCAGAAGGTTACAGTAATCAAGACGGGAGAGAATGAGGGCCTGAGTCAGAGTTTTAGCAGTCGAGTAACAAAGGAAAGGGCGTATCTTTGTTATATTGCGGAGGAAAAAGCGACAAGTTTTAGAAATGTTTTGAATGTGAGTGGCGAATGTGAGAGAGGAGTCGAGTGTGACCCCTAGGCAGCGTGCTTGGGCTACTGGGTGAATGATCGTAGTTCCAACAGTAATGTGGAAGGAGGTAGTAGGGCCAGGTTGGGAGGAAGTATGAGGAGCTCTGTTTTAGCCATGTTGAGATTAAGGCGGCGGAGGGCCATCCAGGATGATATAGCAGAGAGACATTCAGAAACTTTGGTTTGTACAGCAGGTGTAAGGTCAGGTGTTGAAAAGTATATTTGTGTGTCGTCAGCACAGAGGTGATATTTAAACCCAAAAGATGTTATTAGGTCACCTAGAGAGAGGGTGTACAGAGAAAAGAGAAGAGGTCCCAGGACAGAGCCCTGTGGTACCCCCACAGAGAGAGCAATAGAGGAGGAGGTGTTAGCAGAAGAGACACTGAAAGTACGATGGGAGAGGTATGATGAGATCTAGGATAGAGCTTTGTTCCGAATACCAAGAGTATGGAGAATGTGAAGGAGAAGAGGGTGGTCCACGGTGTCAAATGCTGCAGAGAGGTTGAGTAATATGAGCAGAGTGTAATGACCTCTGTCTTTGGCAGCATGGAGGTCGTCAGTTATTTTAGTGAGGGCTGTTTCCGTGGAGTGAGCAGTGCGGAAGCCAGATTGTAGCGGGTCTAGGAGAGAATAGGTGTTGAGAAAATGGAGCAAGCGAGAGAATAAAAGACGTTCAAGGAGTTTAGAGGCAAAAGGCAGGAGGGAGACAGGTCGATAGTTAGAAAGACAGGTAGGGTCAAGCTTGATCTGTGATGGAAGACAATCCCTCCCCCGTGCAGTTTTATGGCTAGAGGTGATAAAATGTCCCTGAATGTCAGTGATGTGAGAGTATGTCTGTGTGTGTGTGTGTGAATATAAATAGGTAAAGAGCCCACAGTGTACACAGCGCTTTACAAAATGTGTGTGTGGAGTTGGGGTGTGTAAGTGTAAGAGGCTGTGGCATAACTGCAATAGTGTGTGGAAACTATGTGGTCCCTATTGATATATAGGGATGGAATTACATGGAGTGTATGTGTAAGAGACCGCTGTGTGTGCATATATATATATATATAGCGCAGTATGTACAGACATGGCGGGAAGAGAGTTCTCATGTCAGTAATGACTCATAAAATTTCGGTCTCGATTTAGGCCATCGCTAAGTGTCCTGAACAGTTGCATAAATTTGTATTCATGCAGCCGTCTCTTTTACGGTGTTCTAAGGTTACCTTTGAGTATGGCCACCTTTGAATCGTTCATCTTGTGGTCAGAGTCAGAGAAATGTTCGCCAACAGGACTGTCTCTTGTTCCACGTGTGATGCAGATTCATTCTTTTGTTTAGCCCCTGTCCCGTCTCACCTATGTAATATCAGCCACCTGGGCATTTCATGCACATGATGAGGTACACGACATTGCTGGAGGAACACTTGAACCTTCCTCTGATTTTGTACACAGATCCTGTGTTGTATTTGTATTGTGCCTGCTGTGTGGAGCATTGTGTAGGTTTTGCATCTTGCGTCCTGGCGTGGTCTTGTCCCGCATTCAGTTGTACTGTTGAATACTTTACTCCTCACCATCATTTTCTTGAGATTAGGGGGTTGTCTGTATGATAATAAGGGTGTTTCAGGGAAGACCTGTTGCAGTCTTGTATCTTCCTGGATAATGGGTTGTAGTTTCCTGGTGATCTTGCGTAGGGCTTCTAGGTGTGGGTTATATGTGACCACAAAAGATACCCTGTCGCTTGTCTCTTTCTGTCTGTATTCAAGGAGACCACTTCTTGGTATTCTGGTGGCTTTGTGGATTTGCTGGTCTACAATTCTGTGGTTATATCCATGGTTTAGTAAATCCGATCTCAAGGCTTTAATTCGCTGGCCTCTGTCTGCTGTGTCGGAGCATATCCTGTTGTATCGTATAGCTTTACTGTAGATTGTTGCATGCTTAGTGTGTGTCGGGTGGAAGCTATTGTCCCTCAAATAGCTGGGTCTGTCTGTAGGTTTGCGGTATACAGAAGTCTGTAGTTGGTTGTTCTTTATGGTAATGGTGGTGTCTAGGAAATAAACTTCGTTTGGGGAATGGGTGAGTTTGAGGTTGATGTTCAGGTGGAACATATTGAAGCTTTCATGGAACTTTATGAGGTCCTGTTCACCAGAGGTCCAAATCAGGAGGATGTTATCGATGTAGCGGAGGTATGTAAGGGGTTTCAAGTGACAGGTGGAAAGAAAGTCACTTTCCAGTTTTGCGCAGAATAGATTGGCATACTGTGGCGCCATCCGAGTGCCCATAGCGGTCCCGGTTGTCTGGAGGTATGTGTCATTACAAAATGTGAAGTAGTTATGGGTCAGAATACATTCGATGCACTTAGTCACTGTCGCTGTGAGTGACTCCTGCGGTCCCAGAAAGTATCTGCAGGCTGAAATCCCATCCTCGTGGAAGATGTTTGTGTAAAGTGACTCAACATCCATGGTTGCTAGTAGTGTTCCTGTTGGGAGGGGGCCAATGGCATTAAGTTTGTTAAGCAGGTCGGTGGTGTCCTCGATATAGCTGGGTGTGTTCCTGACAAGTGGTTTTAGAATGCCCTCCACCCAGCCAGAAACATTCTCGGTAAGTGTGCCAGATCCAGAGATAATCAGGCGCCCAGGGTTGCCCTCTTTGTGAATTTTGGGGAGCATGTAGAATGTGCCAGGTTTTGGGTTAGCTGATATCAGGTCCATAATTTGTTCTCTTGTGTGGATCGGGAGTGTTTTGATGATCCTGTTGAATTCTGTCATGTATTTTTTTGTTGGATCCTCCTGCAATTTGGTGTTGCATCAGAGAGTTGTCTGTGCGCTTCCCGCAGGTAGTCTGTGGTGTTCATTATGACCACTGCTCCTCCCTTGTCCGCAGGCTTGATTGTTATGTTGTGGTTGGCCTTTAGCGATTCTATGGCTCTCCTCTCGATCAGTGTCAGATTAAACGTTTGTTTCCTCACTTTGTCCAGGATGGACAAGCCTATAGGTGAACCATGTTGAATGGTTTTGAAGCAAAAGGTGGCACTGTGTGCTCATTTGCATGTCATTTTCCAGAATCCCTTGCTGCAGTGGAAGTGCTGTGTGCTGGGTGATAATGGTGAAAGGCGGGGTTTCAGACCTGTCTAAGACATGCAAATGAGCATACAGTAATATTTCCATTTGCTATATGCTTTGCTGTGGAGGGTTTTTGTCACTTTTTTTACCCACCATAACTTAACTAAATACACACACACACACACACACACACACACACACACACACACACACACACACACACACACACACACACACACACACACACACACACAAATAATTGGACACTGACACAATTTTTATAATTTTGGCTCTGTACGCCACCACAATGGATTTTAAATGAAACAACCAAGATGCAATAGAAGTGCAGACTTTCATCTTTAATTCAAGGGGTTGAACAAAAATATCGTATGAAACGTTTAGGAATTGCAACCATTTTCATACACAGTCCCCTTATTCCAGGGGCTCAAATGTAATTGGACAAATTAACATAATCATAAATAAAATTTTCATTTTTAATACTTTGTCGAGAATCCTTTGCAGGCAATTACTGCTTGAAGTCTGGAACGCATGGACATCACCAAACGCTGGGTTTCCTCCTTTGTAATACATTGCCATGCCTTTACTGCTGCTGTCTTCAGTTGTTGTTTGTTCGTGGGTCTTTCTGCCTTAAGTTTTGTCTTCAGCAAGTGAAATGCATGCTCGATCGGGTTGAGATCAGGTGATTGACTCAGCCATTGCAGAATATCCACTTCTTTGCCTTAAAAAACTCCTGGGTTGCTTTCGCAGTATGTTTTGGGTCATTGTCCATCTGTAAAGTGAAGCGCCGTCCAATCAACTTCACTGAATTTGGCTGAATCTGAGCAGACAATATATCCCTATACACTTCAGAATTCATCCGGGTGCTTCTGTCTTCTGTCACATCATCAATAAACACTAGTGACCCAGTGCCATTGTAAGCCATGCATGCCCATGCCATCACACTGCGTCCACCATGTTTTACAGATGATGTGGTATGCTTCGGATCATGAGCCGCTCCAAGCCTTTTCCATACTTTTTTCTTCCCATCATTCTGGTACAGGTTGATCTTAGTTTCATCTGTCCAAAGAATGCAGTTCCAGAACTGGGTTGGCTTTTTTAGATATTGTTTGGCAAAGTCTAATCTGGCCTTTCTATTCTTGAGGCTTATGAATGGTTTGCACCTTGTGGTGAACCCTCTGTATTTGCTCTCGTGAAGTCTTCTCTTTATGGTAGACTTGGATAATGATATGCCTACCTCCTGGAGAGTGTTCTTCACTTGGCTGGATGTTTTGAAGGGGTTTTTCTTTACCATGGAAAGGATCCTCCGATCATCCATCACTGTTGTCTTCTGTGGACGTCCAGGCCTTTTTGTGTTGCTGAGCTCACCAGTGCGTTTTTTTCCCCTCAGAATGTACCAAACTGTTGATTTGGCCACTCCTAATGTTCCTGCTATCTCTCTGATGGATTTTCTTTTTTTTTGCAGCCGAAGGATGCCCTGGTTCACTTGCATTGAGATCTCCTTTGACCGCATCTTGTGGGTTCACAGCAACAGCTTCCAAATGCAAATGCCACACCTGGAATCAACTCCAGACCTTTTTACCTGCTTAATTGATGATGAAATAACGAATGAATAGCCCACACCTGTCCATGAAACAGCTTTTGAGTCAATTGTCCAATTACTTTTGGTCCCTTGAAAAAGAGGGGGCTACATATTAAAGAGATGTAATTCCTAAACTCTTCCTCCAATTTGGATGTGAATACCCTCATATTAAAGCTGATAGACTGCACTTTGAGCCCATATTCATTATTTAACTGCAACTTGAATTTATTTTGGTACACAGCCGAAATAACAAAACTTGTATCAGTGTCCAATTATTTCTGGACCTAACTGTATGTATGTATGTATGTATATATATTCTGAACACATGGCACATAAAGCTTGGCCCCTGCAGACGCACTTACCAGAACTCCCTCCTACCGTCTCTGTACGTTCTCCCTACCTACCAATTAGACTGTAAGCTCCTCGGAGCAGGGACTCCTCTTACTTAATGTCTAAAGCACTTATTCCCATGATCTGTTATTTATATTATCTGTTATTTATTGGATTACCACATGTATTACTGCTGTGAAGCGCTATGTACATTAATGGCGCTATATAAATAAAGACATACATTACAATACATATATATATAATGGAAATATTACTGTATGCTCATTTGCATGTCCTAGACAGGTCTGCAACCCTGCCTTTCACCATTATCACCCAGCACACAGTGCTTCCATTGCAGCAAGGGATTCTGGGAAATGACATGTAAATGAGCACACATTGCCACCTTTTGCTTCAAAACCTAGGAGGGATGGCCACCGTCATGGTACTGTCTAGTATAGTGGATTACGTTGAAAATTGATTCTTTGGGGCAGGGTCCCCTGTTGCACTTATCCCCAGCCTTTGTAATTTATTTACCTTGTAGTGTAACTTTGTAAAGCGCTGCGTATTGTTTGCGCTATATAAATACAAATTCTACACACACAAATAAAAATGCAGCCTTAAACATTATTTTAAATGTAGTTTGCTCCTTGAAATACATTTCACCTTTAAAATGAGGCAAATATATTGTTTTGCGAGCATAAAAAAAACCATAATACATGTTTAATAAATAATAATTATAATAATAATAAGGAGAGACAATGTATTATGTTGCCAAGGCCTTCAGTTCAGCATGTTATTCAATGGGATGGCACCTCAATAGGACTGAATCTCCTCCCTTATTAAGCATCAGCCCTATAATAAACCTCCCGATGGGAAAATGCATGTGAGAAATAACATCTACCAATCAGAATACAAGAAGATATAACACCGACCAATCAGAGTGGGAGAAGAACTAACCAATCAACCACCGGATACGGAGGAGCCAATGGGAGCCGTTTTCACATGATTGTGCCGTATCTCCCCACTACCTGGCTTCGCCACTAAGCCCCGCCCGCCCATGAAACAGCGCAGCCTCATTGGTGGATAGGCGACACCGCCTCTTCCCATTGGCTGACTACGTTGTCAGTCGCTCGTGTAGCGCTTGGCAACCGTCTCCCTGCAGCAGAAAGGACGGAGGGGAGAGTGGGGATGCGGAGCGGGGGCCCGGCCGGGCGGAGTGACGGGTGAGTGCGGCTACTGAGCTGCTCCGCTGTGATTGGACCCTCGGGGGAGGGGGCTGGAGCACTGCAGGTGCTGGGTTACCAGGTAGTAAGTGCCTAATACTCTGCTTAGTCCCTGTAGCACTGCAGGAGTTGGGTTACTGGGTAGTAACGCGGCATTATAAGCTACAGGAGTTGGGTTACCAGGTAGTAACTCGGCATTATACATTGCTCAGGGCCTGAAGTACTGCAGGAGTTGGGTTACCAGGTAGTAACGCTGCATTATATGCTCCTCAGGGCCTGAAGCACTGCAGGAGTTGGGTTACTGGGTAGTAACGCGGCATTATAAGCTACAGGAGTTGGGTTACCAGGTAGTAACTCGGCATTATACATTGCTCAGGGCCTGAAGTACTGCAGGAGTTGGGTTACCAGGTAGTAACGCTGCATTATATGCTCCTCAGGGCCTGAAGCACTGCAGGAGTTGGATTACCAGGTAGTAACGCTGCATTATATGCTCCTCAGGGCCTGAAGCACTGCAGGAGTTGGGTTACCAGGTAGTAACGCTGCATTATATGCTCCTCAGGGCCTGAAGCACTGCAGGAGTTGGGTTACCAGGTAGTAACGATGCATTATATGCTCCTCAGGGCCTGAAGAACTGCAGGAGTTGGGTTACCAGGTAGTAACGTGGTATTATACGCTGCTCAGGGCCTGAAGCACTGCAGGAGTTGGGTTACCAGGTAGTAACGTGGTATTATACGCTGCTCAGGGCCTGAAGCACTGCAGGAGTTGGGTTACCAGGTAGTAATGCAGCACTATACGCTACTCAGTACCTGGAGCACTGCAGGGGATTCGTTACCGGCTGTCTACACTCCATACACATAAAGTTGCTGCAAGGGAGGGATCTTGGAGCTGCAGCATTGCAGCAGTTGGGTTACCATCATCTCTTATTTGGACGGCGCCAGCATACTCCGCAACGTAGTACAATGTGGAAGGGAGGATAACAACACCATCACAAAATAGGAAGGCGGACCCTGCCCCAAAGAGATAACAATCCAGACACCTCGCCACTCTCACGTGATTCATCTGTAGATTCATTGCAGGTTGTGATACCTTTTTAGGGGATCAAAATCCAGGGTTTTCAATAGGTGAACTTCCCAGCCCAGAATTCGATCCTGGGGGATTCCCCGCAGCTGAAGCGCGCTAGGTTTAGCTTAGGAGATGTCTTGGTAGCAAGCTACTTACTGGCTTTAGTTGACTCAGGTGATTTAAAATGGTCGCCAAGCCCTGCGAGCCAATAGGAAGCCACGGGGGGGGGGGGGGAGTTGCTGCTGTGTCTTCCTATTGGCTGACTGCAGACGCTGCCTTTTAAACATGCGGGTAGTGCATTTTAGTGGAAACTAAGTATTGTGGGAGCCCAAAACTGCACAGTTCAGCGGTGTACGACCACGTTATAATCCATTAACGCTTTGGGTGACAGGGAGGTCCCCGCCTATTCCGTTCTACTCTTAAGATTGCGTTCAACGCACACCACAGGTGGCTCAGTCAGTCTCCGCTTCAGCACGTGCCTCAATCAGAGGCTCAGCCTTTGAGCCACCTGTGCTGAAGCTGGGATATCCTGAAAACCTGACCTGTTGCGGGGGGCTTGAGGAGTGGAGTTGAGCCCCTCCTGCATTTTGACGTGCCGTGGAGGGCCAGACCCTATTATGTAGCAGCAACGGCTAAGGTAACCCAAAGGGTTAAATGAATACTGGGAAAAGCTGCGGTTGTTACTTTAAAGTAGTAGCCCCCCTACTTCATCCCGGCAGTATGGGAAGGCGCTAAACCCAGTTATTTCCAGCTCCGCGACCTGCTGTTTTCTAAGATATTTGGGTAGCCCTTTTACTTCCTGTTATTTAACCTCCACTGCGGCGGATGATGTCGTGGCTTCCTATTGGCCCGCATGACGTGCAAATTTAAAACCGCCATTTTGTTTCCCCTGGGGGGGGGACTGAATGTGGGAACTTGATGCCACTAGTTCGCAGCGGTCAGTTTCTGGACAACCAGCCCACCCCCGGAGCTGAAAATTGTGGGTTTCTGGTCCGAGACCTTAGTGCTCATCCTGGTACAAAAAAACCAACAGGGATCCGCTGCTTCACATGGGGTTGACCTGTTACTGTTCTCCCCACTTACCACTTAGATTGCAAGCTCTTTGGGGTAGGGACTCCCTTTCCTGTTTTTTATGTCTGAAGCACTTATTCCCATTGTGTCATAATATTATGTCGCGTGTGTTGTACAGCGCCATGTGCCTGGATGGCGCTATATAAAAGATATACATAGGTACAGCACGTGATTGGCTGGAATAGGTTTGAAAACGTTTCACCCTTCTAAAATGAAAGCACTCCGCTATTATAACGCTGTATTTACCACTGCTACAGGAGATTTATCATTTAGGGTATATTCAGTTATCTATGTAAATTTAAGCATGGAAATCAAACACTGAAAAAAAACCTAGTAACATGTATTACAGGGTACCCCAGGGGTAGCCAACTCAAGAGTTACCAACAGGTCATTTTTGAAGTGAAACTTCTTTAGTGGCACCTATTCTGATGGAGTAAAACGGGAGAGTTGGAGGGGAAATGTGAAACGGAAGTGACGTCATGGCTCCCCCCCCTCCCCTCCCCCCGCATCTACTGTGACCTGCGGCGGCGGCGGCGGCGATAGCCGCCGGCGCCGCTCCTAACAGCCACCGCTCCCCCCCACACACACCCGCTGTGACATGCGGCGGCGGCGGCGGCGATAGCCGCCGGCGCCGCTCCTAACGGCCGCTGTTACCCCCACACGTCAGCTGCCATGGGTATAGCAAGATGGCTGCCGCAGAGCTTCCGGTGCTAGAGTGAAAGGTGTAGCAAGCGCGGGGATTTTAAATCAGACTCAGTGAGCCGCTGCTCAGCCTCTCACCTCCCTCCCCTTCCCTGTGTCCCGCTGACTGAGCGCTGCCAGAGGAGAGGAGCCCAGGGATCATGAAGGGTAACCGAGAGGAAGCAGAGCAGTGTGTCGCTGACATGCTGAATTGCCGAGGGAGGAGGGAGGAGGGAGGTGGGAGGAGGGAGGAGGGAGGAGGGAGGAGGGAGGTGGGAGGAGGGAGGAGGGAGGAGGGAGATCGGACCTGGCAATGATGTCCACATTAAAAGATATCAAAAGGAAGAATAGGCTGGGGAGAGGGACATCACATTGAAAACATCACAGTCCTAGTGATTCTGTGTGTGTGCAGCGAGTAGCAGGACAGGGCAGAAGTGGATGTGCATTCCCTGCCCTTGCAGCGTGTGTGTGTGTGTGTGTGTGTGTGTGTGTGTGTGTGTGTGTGTATATGAATAAGGTACAGTCAGTGTCAGATAAATAAGGTACAGTCAGTGTCAGATGCTGCTTCTGATGGTGAGATATAGCTGCATGCAGCTCCTGGTGTCCTGTGCTCTCTGCTAATATGCACTGAAGGAACCATCCAGACTGGCATGAGCCTTCAGCAGAACAATGAAAGACTGTCAGAACAGGACACACTAAACACTGGAAATCTCAGTGCTAGTAAATACTCAGGGATAAGGAAATAGCAAGGTATCTGTATGACAAATCTCAACTGTCAACCCAAATGGAATATAACATTCTTCTGTGTACTGGAAATATCTGATCTATACAAAGTCAGCAATATATCAGATTGTAAAATGCAGTGGTCACAGTACTAATACAACCTCAGTGGTGCTGTGCTTGACTGCAGGAGAGAGCACAGTTATTTGAGCAAAGGACACTATAATAATGGTACTAATTTTACAAACATGGTGTATTCATGCAGAATATAAAGGGTGAGACTATTTGTAAAACACATCTCAGTCACACGCACAGTCACCCGCACAGTCACACGCACCCGCACACTCGCGCACACTCACACGCAGTCACACTCACAGTCACCCGCACACTCACAGTCACCCGCACACTCAGTCACACGCAGTCACCCGCATACTCACAGTCACCCGCACACTCACAGTCACACGCACACTCACCCGCACACTCACCCGCACACGCAGTCACCCGCACACTCACCCGCACATGCAGTCACCCGCACACTCACCCGCAGTCACACGCAGTCGCAGTCACACGCAGTCGCAGTCACACGCAGTCGCAGTCACGCTCAGTCAACCGCACACTCAGTCACCGGCACACACGAGGAATTCACACTTAGTGCAAATAGCTAATACAGGGGATGTGTGCAGAGCACGCGCATTCTAAGTCAAATTTATTTGCGTTTTGTCAAAAATTGTATTTTGATTTTTAATTTAAACATCACCAACACAAATACAATTTCTGTGACAAAAGTCAAAGAAGTTTCACTTACTATGCGCGTGCACAGCACACACAGCTTTTTTTTTAGGGTATCCCTGCTTCAGCACAGGTGGCTCAATCAGTGGCTCAGTCACCTGTGCTGAAGCAGGGATATCCTAAAAAAACTGACCTGTTGGTAGGCCTTGAGGACTGGGGTTGTCTACCCCTGGGGTGTTACATAGTAGATGAGGTTGAAAAAAGACATGCGTCCATCACGTTTAAGCTAAATTTAGACAACAGATACTTTATCCTATATCTATACTTGCATATTGATCCAAAGGAAGGCAAACAAAAACCCCAGTGACACATCATCCAATGATATCTCTTAAGGGGGAAAATAATTTCCTTCCTGACTCCAATATTGGCAATCCGATTACTCCCTGGATCAACATCCTTCCCATGTTTACTTATTTGGTATATCCATGTATACCTTTCCTTTCTAAAAAGATGTCCAACCTTTTTTTGAACAAATCTATTGTATCTGCCATCACAGTCTCCATGGGTAATGAATGCCACATTTTAACTGCCCTTACTGTAAAGAACCCTTTCCTTTGCTGCTGGTGAAATCTACTTTCCGCCAACCTTAAGGGATGACCCCGAGTCCTTTGTACTGCCCGTGGGATGAATAGTTCTTTTGAAAGCTCCTTGTACTGTCCCCAAATATATTTGTATATAGTTATCATATCCCTTCTTAGATGCCTTTTGTATACAATATACACGCCCATTACCTAACCGCTAAAGAAAGCAGAGGGTGGAAGTGTGTTGGTGCGAAGGGGTATGACATACCACTACTATTTTAGCATACTAAATAAAGGGACAGTCTGTGCCGGTTGCCATTTTTTAAAAATAATTATTTTGCTTATTTTAAGAAATCTCTTCTTGCTCCTTTCCAACCCTATTTTAATGTTACAAGCTGGTCCTCCGTTCAGGAGATAGAAGCGTTTTGAAATATTAAATGTCCCAAGGTAATCTCAGAAACTAGAGATTTAAAAAAATAATAATTATATATACAAAAGACAGGGGTGCCCAATGCTACATCCAATTGACAAAACATATGGGAATAAGTATAATGTTTAAATACTTCAATAATAATAACTTGGTTATTTAGTTAAACCCTTTGGCCAAAGCGTCATAAGCCTGCATAACAACGTCAAGGTACAGGCAGTCCTCGTTTTACAACGCTTCGCTTTACAACGAATGGCTTATCCAACGCATACCTATGTTCATTTTTACAACGCCAAAATGGCTTATCCAACACTCTTACGACGCTTTGCAACGTTGTGTATGTGTGTGTATGTATATATATATATATATATATATATATATATATATATATATATATATATATATATATATATACACACATTCACATAAACAACGTTGCAAAGCGTCGTAAGAGCGTATATATATAATATTATACTATATAATATTATATTATACTATATAATATATATATAATACAGTATATACACTATATAATTTATGTGTGTGCTGCATATCTTATTGCCTGCATAAAATATTTGGTGTATTTTAGTGTTAAAAATGCCTTCAGGAACGGAACCTTTCATTTAAACAGTGTTCCTACGGGAAAACGTGTTTTGCTTTACAACGTTTCGCTTTACAACGCCATTTTGAGTAACGCATTGTGTCGGATAACCGAGGACTGCCTGTATAACCAAATTAATGCAGGTCCTACACTACACTGTGAACCCTTCCCTTTACCTCTGTATGAGGGGAAAGAACCATACTAGATCCTGTTCTTGCAGCAAAGTGAAAAGACCTCCCAAGTTAAACAGGTGAGGAGGAGTTTTGAGTAACAATTTTTATTTTTTGCAAGCAGAGATGCATTTCCGGGGCAATAGTCCTTCGGATCCTCCCTTCCTGTAATGACTGGTTGTTCTAGGGGGCCTATTCTTGTAGCTGCGAAGTGTGTGAATCCATTTCTCATTGTTCGTTTCATTGATTTTCCAACATTCCTGGTAAACTTGACAGATTTCAACACATCTTTACAATTTTCCATGTTTAAATTATACTTAAAAGAAAGTAAAAAGGTATAACTCAGATACTCACGCTTAACTCAAAAATACACAATTTTGAAATTAAATATATATATTTTTAACACTAAAAATACAAACTCAGATAGATCAGGGGGCAAGACACCAACAGTAAGTTTGTATATCTTTATTTATGTATTGCCCACAATGTACTTGTCTTTTTACAAGAGACAGTACAGGGAATTATAATACAAATAGTGTAACAAACAAGATCAGACAATAGGAAAGGAAATCCCTGCCCCGGAGAGCTTACAATCTAAGTGGTATGTTGGGAGACTTACAGAGACAGCAGGTGAGGGAATACGTGCTGTAGATGGCAGTGCTTGGTCACAATGGTTGGTAGGAGTGACTGGGACAGTAACCATGAGTGCAGGCTATTGAAATGCTTCATGTAAGAGGTGAGTTTTAAGGCTTGTCTTAAGAGTGGGGAGAGAGGGTGCAGGCGTATAAGGGAAGGTGCTTGACGTATAGTACGAGTTAAGATCATGTTGGTTTTTGGGTTGGGGTTGTTACTTTAATACACATGGATTTATTTTAGAAACTTTATTTTTTATTTTTGTAGCCTAAATTATTATTATTGCATAACTCTTTGTACATTACAGTTCAAGTAGACGTTGCTCCAAAGTACACGATGATTTGATTTTACCCCCCCCCCCCCCCCCCCCGCACTGCTCTGGTTCTTTAGGGCACTTAGGCCCAGATCCACAACGGGGCTAAGCTTCAGCAGACTTTTACTCCCATTCCTATCAACACGAGCTGAGTTGTGCTAACTCTTAGCCCTAACTCTAACGCTTAGCCCCCTTATGTGGATCTGGGCCTTATAACAGGGGTGCTCAACTCCGGTCCTCAAGCCCCTCCCTCTCCCCCCCCCCCCTCTCCCCAGTTCAGGTTTTCAGGATATTTCAGCTTCAGCACAGGTGGCTCAGTCTTAGGGCCTCATGCAGAGAGCAGCGATGCGCGGTATATCGCCAGGCTGCAGGGACATTTTTCAACAGAAATGCATGAAATGGCGCGAAAGAGGGGAAAAGAGAGGAAAGCGCCAATTTTTTTGTTTTTGTTTTAAAAACGCGCCGTGCGGTTGGCGCGAACCTACATTTCATCTGTATTTCAAACCGCCGTATGAAGGAAGGGCCAAACATCTTTTCCCGGCTCATGTCGTCAAAAACATGGAGAGATGTTCTCCAAGTATGCACGCCAACAAAAGTTGGCAAGAAACTGCATGTGAGCGGCGATAGGGAACATAACCAGCAATATCCGGTTTTGTCAAAGCAGTTTTCTACCGCGCTAATCACGCGGTTTTCAACTCTACATATTCCTGCATGGTGATATTGCCACTTATCCTTCCTTCCTGCATATGGAGATACATTCGCGCCATTATATGGCAAAGTGTTTCAAATCTCCAATTTTTTTAACCGTTGCTCTCTGCATAGGCCCCTAAGACTGAGCCTCTGATTGAGCCACCTGTGCTGAATCAGGGACTGAAGGGGGCTGGAGTTGAGCACCCCTGCCTAAGACCTGGGGTGCGCAAACTTTTCAGTCTGCGCCCCCTGCCTGCTCTCCCCCCTACTCATGCCCCCCTCCTTGTCGTCAAATGACGCCGCGGGGGTTACGTGACCCCGCCGTGTCATTTGACGTTGCGAGTTGCCGAAGGTAAGGGAAGTTGTAGAGGTCTCGCACGATCCCCCAGCATTTAATTTAAATGCCTTGGGGAAGAGTGCGGGGGGCCTCTGCAACCATCGCACCCCCCCCCCCCCTGCCTTTACACTATTGGTAAGTACTGTATATTAAGCAGTATTTATTTCTCACTGGGCTTTTCGTTGTTAGTCGTGGGGTCTAAATTAGCAAAGCTATTCTAAAACCGCCATTAATACGTTAGAAATATTGTTTCATGGGTGACTGCTTTCACTTTAGAGCAAATGCAATGTATAATGCCAAGTGTGACTGGGGATATATTACTGGGCCTATAATTAGAAGATCACAATGCTGTGTCAGTTACAGGCAGTAATGTCCCTATGAGCTTTGTGTAGTGTCAAAGGCACTGGTACAGTGTGCGGGACCCCATGAAAGCAGCGATCCCACCCCCACACCCCCCGCCACTCTGGTGCTGCTGGGCGGGATGCAACATTTGGTCTCAGCCGTTTTGCCACAACCAAATGGCCGTTTGTGCTTCGCCGCGATTCGCCTCACAGCCGATCCGTCGCTGGAATTCCGGCCACGTCTAAGGTCATTTTTTTACTGCTGGTTAGGGTACAGGGTTAATTTAAAGGGTTTTAGTGCTTTGGATAGGGGGTTAATTTAAAGGGTTTTAGCAGTTAGGGTATCACTTACTTTAGCGGTGACGTGGCCGGCGGCAGTTTCCAGCAGCGGAATGAGTAGTGGCGAAGTGCCAGCGGCCATTTTGGTAGTGGCGAAATAGCCTAGACCAAATGTCCTAGACCACTGCCGGGCCCCTCGCTCTGTTAGGCGACGGCCCCAATCCTCCCGGTTGCATGCGCGCCGGGCGGCATGGGCGGCGCATGCAGCGACTACAGCCGCGATCAGCGGTCTGTACGGGAGCTCTAGGGGACCTGGGGAGGCGGGGCTACGATGGGGGGCACGGCCATGATGGGGCATATCTGCCCTGCCATTGGCTGTGCGCGGCCACATGACCGCGTCGCAGCAGGGGAAGACCAAATTCTTGAGGTATGACAGATAACTCACCTTATCAAGGAAGGCTTTCAGGGAGTTTCTGGAGATCTGAAAGCTGGTGGAGAGTCTGATGGTGCGTGGTAGGGAATTCCAGAGAGGGGGCAGCACAGGAGAAGTCTTGTGGGCTGGAGTGAGGAGGTGATAATGCGAATGTCATATCCCTAAACGCCCCCCGCGTTTTGCCCTTATTTGGGAATGAGGTCTGTGATGTAAGGGGGACCGCGTCGTTGAGAGCTTTGGAAGTCAGAGCTAGGGGTTTAAATTTGATTCTAGAGGATATGGATAGCTAGTGTAGGGATATGCGTAGTGGAGCAGCAGAAATGGAGCGGTGAGTGAGGTAGAGGTCAGGGGAGGTTATCTCTATCTCTCGTCGGCGGCATAGAGAGATGACACTGAGAGCCAAAAGATTGTATTAGTTCACCAAGAGAAGAGGTGTACAGTAGAGTGAGAAGAGGACAAGGAAAAGAGCCTTGTGGGACTCCAACATAGAAAAGGAGTGAAGACGAGGAGGCACCAGAGAAGGGAACACTGAAGGAGCAGTTGGATATGTAGGACATGAGCCAGGAGAGGGCTGCATCATGGGGGCCAATGGAGCTGAGAGTGTTCATGAAAAGGTGGTGATCAACAGTGTCAAAGGCAGCAGAGAGATCCAGGAGAATTAGAAGGGAGAAGTGACCCATGGATTTAGCTGTGAATAAGTCATTGGCCCGTTTTATTAGTGCTGTCTCAGTGGAGTGTAATCGGCGACGGAAACCAGATTGCAAACAGTCAAGCAAGGAGTTGGAGGAGAGAAAGTGAGTCAGACTGTTGTATACAAGTCGCTCAAGTAGCTTGGAGGCAACGGGGAGAAGAGATGGAGGGCGTGAGTTAGAGGGGGAGGTTGGGTCACGTGATGGTTTCTTCAGAATGGGTGTGATGATGAGTCCATGTTTGAAAGAAGATGAGAGCCGTTAAAAAGGTGAGTTGGGGTGGGGCATAGTGTGCAAGAGAGAGTGCGGAGGAGATGTGAGGGAATAGGATCAAGGGGGCAGGATGTAGGGCGAGATGATGAGAGGAGCGTGGAGACCTCGTCCTCCGTCACAGGGGAATATGAGCTGAGGGTGCATTTAGGGGTGCGAGGGGAGGTAGGTGTGGCCCGTGGAGACGGAAAGTGAGTCAAAGGTGTCAAATAGGCATTGAGGGTTAGAGTTATTTAAAACCAGAGACAGAACATAAAACACAGACATAGCTCAGTTTTAGCACATCCAGTGAAACTCATACACGGTACAGTGCCTAAATATATATGTATAAATATATATTAAGTAAAATGGTCTTTTAGTTTAACATTTTTGGCCAAAATTGTTGTAGGCCCCTGAGCCAACTGCACGGCAGACCACAATTCAGGGGTCCCTAACACTAATATAAATTCTTAATAACCTGTGTAATAACAGGAAGAATGATTTATAGTAAATCTGTCATTATTAGTTGCAAAGTTCTAAGTCTGATTGATGCTTTTATTAACCTGTACATTACCAGGAAAAGCACTCTGTATTATAGTTGTCACAACCCTACTGCAAGCACGCAAGTTCCCCTGAGTGGAAGATGCTATGGAGTGAGCCCTTAACCATTTAAATGTGGGAGGGGGTGAGCTACAATTAGGTAGGAGGTTGCCACCCTCCAATCAGCCAAGACTAGCTGAACATTTAAGGTTAAGAATGGTTAAGGGCTCACTCCATAGCATCTTCCACTCAGGGGAACTTGCGTGCTTGCAATAGGGTTGTGACAACTCTAATACAGAGTGCTTTTCCTGGTAATGTACAGGTTAATAAAAGCTTCAATCAGACTTAGAACTTTGCAACTAATAATGACAGATTTACTATAAATCATTCTTCCTGTTACTACACAGGTTATTAAGAATTTATATTAGTGTTAGGGACCCCTGAATTGTGGTCTGCCGTGCAGTTGGCTCAGGGGCTTACAACAATTTTGGCCAAAAATGTTACACTAAAAGACCATTTTACTTAATATATATTTATACATATATATTTAGGCACTGTACCGTGTATGAGTTTCACTGGATGTGCTAAAACTGAGCTCTGTCTGTGTTTTATGTTCTGTCTCTGGTTTTAAATATATATTGCCATGCTCAGTAGCACTCCTCTGTGACACTCATATGCTTATATATATATGTTGTGGTTATTTTGGGGGTTCAATATGAGCTTGTTAGGTGTCCAGTATGTTTTACAATTGAGGGTGAGAGGGCAGAGTTTGTACAAGGGAAGAAAATTAGGTTTGTTTGACGAGAGAGAGCAGTGTTTTATAAGGCGAGAATATGAATTTCTAAAAAAGGTCTGGAAAAAGAACACAATTATTTTAAACCAAACACTTTAATGTGCAGTCCCCTCCTAGGACCAAAGTGAGCTAATACCAGTGACCTGTTTAAGGGGTCACATCCGGGTGATTTGGTGCATTTTCTTACCCAAATCTGACACATTTTTAAGTATATTTAAGTCCTGTTTAAAGTTATTCTGTAAACATGCTGAGCTGAGACTTGGGAGGGGGTTTGATTTCCTCTGGCTGCTGCATTTTATCTCATCACTGTGTGTTTAACAAGAGTTTGCACAGGCAAAGCCCCACCTCCTTATCTTTATTGACGAACAGGGACAGGTTGGGCTTGAGTAAGCATTTGATTGGCACAGGCAAAGCTCCCCCTCTCTCACTCCCCTTTTACAGGCTGGGATAAGGGCACACGAAGCTCTTGATTGAGTAGTCTTTGCTATGCCAGTAGAAAAAACATTGCTTTAGCATAAGCAACCAAGGTGTTTTCTTTAAATACACAGGGCCATATTTACCAAGCGATGCTAAGCAATAAGGCATCACAGTCCATTCAATGTAAACCTGGCCCATAGCTGTCTCGCTGTATGTGTCCTGCCCTGTCCAGGCTGCTTTGAGCGCTTGGAATTTGAACCAGCGAGAGCCATGCTGAGGGACACTATGAAGTCGTGGAACGAGAGCTCCGACCTGTACAGCAGCGACCAGGAGGAGGAGGACGAGGAGATGATCTTCGGCGAAAACGACGATGACCTGGAGGAGCTGATGGATCTAAGCGACCTCCCCACCTCCCTCTTCGCTTGCAGCGTGCACGAGTCCGTCTTCGAGGTGGAGGAACAGAGGGTACGTACGGTACCTAACGGGACATCTCCCCTTGTTCCCTCTCAGCTGGGACAGTGCTACACAAAGGCCTGATAAACCCACTACCCACCCACTCCTAAATAGCACGTATGTCTCAGCCACCCCTTCTAGTAAATTGGTTCTCGGGGGGGGGGGGAGGAGGGGAAGGAATGGTTCTAATTTTCTAGGGTCCCGATGAAAGGTAACCAGATCTGCCCACTGCTGTTCTTCCCATTTATCTGTTTACCTGGCTGCAGAATTAAACCAAGTAAAACAAAACCACAAAGGGATGTAAGCGTGACTGAGCCTTTTTTTGTTGTTGTAGATGGTAAAGTTTATAGAGGCGGGGGAAGAGGGCTGGACTCGCTCAGACCTCACAGATCAATGTCCATTGCTGCATGGTAGCAGGCGCCATTTTGTCTCTTAATTATAGGCAAAAAAAGACATAGGAGAAGTTAATATCTGCTGCACTCAGGAAAACGCTTTTAGATTTCTGTTTAATTGCATTTCCAAAAAATAACGTAATAGGGCAGGGCTGGCCAACTCCAGTCCCCAAGGGCCACCAACAGGTCAGGTTTTCAGGATTCTCCCTGCTTCAGCACAGGTAGCTCAATCAGTGGCTCAAGACTGAGCCACTGATTGAACTACCTGTGCTGAAGCAGGGACTGATTGAGCCACCTGTGCTGAAGCAGGAGTATCCTGGAAACCACCTGTTGGTGGCCCTTGAGGACGGGAGTTGGCCGCTCCTGTAGAGGGCAGTGTAAGTAATTCTGCTCATACGAACAGACTCGTGGGGGACTTTATTATACCTGCTGCTGTGAAATACCTTTTATTCCTGTGTGCCGATTCTTTCTGTCTTTTTATTTCACGTACTTATAAAATAGTTTGATCCCTTTTCAGATATACACCCGTTCTCCTAGCAGTATGGGTTCTTGTTAAATAAAGGACCCAGAAACCTTTTCCTGAGTGCAGCGGATTTGTTGGGGTTTTTTTTTTTTTAGTTTTTGCAGGTACTAAAGTTTAGGTAAGAGATTGGGTAAAAATTGTAAAAACAAAGCGGTGGGTCAGTGTGGACACATTTAAAAGGGGAAATAAATATTTTCTTCTACTTATCCTATTTGCTTAAACAGAAAAGTGTCAATCACCCACATTTAACCAATGAAACATTGCCATTATTAGATCATTGGATCATTTTGTCCTAAGGAGGACAAGAACCCACATCGTTGAGAGTTGAGTTGTATTATATGTCGCCACTAGGTGTCACTGCTGCATGGAATCTATATCTATCTGTTTAGCCCGACACTGCTTAAAAATAATAAAAAAAAAAATATATATGTTTATTATATACATTTTTTTTTTTTTTTTTTTTTTTTTTTTAAGCCGTGTTGGGCTAAAAAGTTTTCTTACAGAGAAATGCATAGGGAATTCGAGAAGTTTATCCATAAACCAAACGTCACTCCACTTTCAATCCGTAGCAACTACATTTGCAAAGCAGCCAAATCTGCGCATTTTAGCTTGGTTACATTTGTTTAAGGAAGCCAATTGTTAAATTCTTGACAAACGGTTGGGTGTTTTTTGTTTTTGTTTTTTTGCACCTTTCAGGGGGGTTTACAGAGCCAGTCCAAGCTATGCGTTTTTTAAATTGTATTTTTAAAATAGGATTGAAGCAGGGGGTCTCCAGAGCTGTACCTCATTCATTTCAGCTTTGGGGACCCCCTGTCTCCCACGAGGGGGTGCCGGTAGCAGCTCCGGCTGGGGTTCTCGTAATGGCGGCTTAAATGTCCCGCGTCACATGGGCTGAACAGGAAGCCATGACGTCATCCGTCACAGCTCCCTGCTGGCCCTGCGTGCCCTGGAGATTTAAACAGCACTGAGATACTGGCACCCCCTACGTAGGTAGCATCTCAGGAAGCGGGGGCTGACATTAACTCGGCTCCGGAGACCCCCTGCTTCAATCCTATAAAAAAACCAATGGGGGTGTTTTTCTGATGGAGAGAGCTCGAGATACCGGAGGAGCTGTTGGGAAGATGATGGAGACTCATTGTACGAGTGTCTCTGTCTCCTCTGCAGCAGCGATTCGAGGCACTTTTCACCATATATGACGACCAGGTGACGCTCCAGCTGTTTAAAAGCTTCAGAAGGGTCCGAATTAACTTCCGTAACCCGGAGGCTGCGGCACGGGCGAGGATCGAGCTGCACGAGTCCGATTTCAACGGGAAGAAGTTAAAGTTGTATTTTGCACAGGTACCGTATATGTCGCAATGTTCGCTGTATCCCAACACCGGGCACTTTGTGGTTTAATTTGGGAAGGTGGTTTCACAGTGCTGTACAGTCCGATCTCTGTTTTTGAGCCCCTCTCAATCGGTGACATTTGTACACTTCGAAGAACCTCATCTGAAAAGATTATTATAAGACTTATTTCTGACCAGATCCTTTGTAGTCTGCATGGCACACGGCTCTGTGCTGCCTGCTGGAGCGGAGGAAGTGAGAGTAACCAGCAGGAGTTGTCATGTGGGTGCCAGGGTGCCATACTGCAGGCTCGGGCCTTTATAAATAAATGCAAATTGAAGTGGCTTCACATGGAGGTCACTTTAGGTTACATTGGGGTGAAAGGCACTTTTTGACTTGAGATCCTGTGTCAGAGTATCATGGCATTAAAAATAAAAAAAATCATTACAAATAGCATTAGGAGTAAAAAAAAAAAAAAGGCAGACCATATTATCTAATACTACAGAACTGATTTATCTTTAAAAAAACAACTCTTTTTCACGTTTTGCTGGTGATAGGATGACATTGCGGAGTGATTTCCATTTAGAAAGAGTTAACCACGTAGTTGACAAAAAAAACATAAAACTACACGTCATCTTCCTTAGAAAAATGAAATCACCCTTAAGTAAAAAAAAATAAATAAAAATATTCCTGTGAAAAATTAAATAGGTTTCTATATTTTTATTGGGTATTTTGTATTCCTTGTCTTGTGGGGTAATGATTTGCCTCGTCACTAATTCAGCAGCAATCACAGAGGAAGAAATTATTTAACATGTATCTATAGATTTTTACAAAGATTATCACCAGACACAAAGTAAATTATGCTGGGTAAAAAAGTGCCAAAACCCCTCCACCGTATAGCATACAGCAAATAAAACTACCACATGTGAGCACATTCACATGTCTCAGACACATCTGCAACCCCGCTTTTTCCCATTTATCTCCCAGCATGCAGTGCTCCACTGCAGCCAGGCATTCTGGGTAATGACATGCAAATGAGCATACAGTGCCACCTTTTTTGCTACGAATCCATTTTAACACGGATCCCTACAAGTAAAGGGATTTTGATCCGCGCCCATGCTTCCTAAGGATCTTGATGTAGATCAACTCCCCCTTCCCCCTCGTCCAGCTCCTGTGCGTGGAAGTACTCCCCTCCTCCACTAAAGTCCACGGAAGATAAACTCCACAGGTGGATCAACCATAGAAGAAACCAGCACAGGGCGCACCAAGGGTGAAGATATAATGTACAGCACAAATTAAAGTAAGTAGCAACTTGCATATAAGGTGTCGTTAAAAAATGATGTCCATGCTGCCCCGCCGGTGATTGTAGAGCTAGTGACGGGGCGGGACTCGAGGCGTTTGATCCCGCGCGCTGGGATCAGCTGATGTCTCGGCGTGGTTCTGCCTGACGAAGCACATGAGTTGGTATACGCGTTGTGGTACAGCATTGGAAGTGTCCTGTGCAAACTGCCCCGTGTAACTTTGCCGGCTGTGTTGAGGAAGACACTGTGAGCCCAGGAGACGCGTTGGATTGCAGTATACGGGCTACGTTATACCACGCAAATCCGGAAGCGGCAGATCAACGCCGAGACATCAGCTGATCCCAGCGCGGGGGATCAAACGCCTCGAGTACCGCATTGTCTCCTAGCTCTACAATCATCGGCGGGGCAGCATGGAGATACTTTTCTAAAGAATTCACAGGACTACAGGCACCTTTATATGTAAGTTGTTACTTGCTTTAATTTGTGCTGTAATATATATATATACTGCGCCCTTTTCTTCCATGGATCCCTACAAGCTTATGCCTGCCGCATTACAGCGATTATCAATACAGCCTGGGTTAAACAAGTGCACAGCCAGTAACCCTACTCGGACAGCTATTTCGACCTTCTTTGGGGGGGGGTTTCATCCGTGTAAGGTTGGTTATAGCTATAAAACGTGAAGCTGGTAATGGGTATAACCAGACAGAAAACAAGTTATTATGAGTAATTAAAAAAAAGGGGGGGGGTATTGAGGGATGCCTGTGAGAGCTCATTTGCATGTCATTACCCAGAATGCCTAGCTGCAGTGGAAGCATTGTACACTACGAGATAATGGGGAAAGGCAGGGTTGCAGACCTGTCAGAGACGCGTGAATGTGCTCACACGTGATATTTTTATTTACTGTACAAAGATCACAAAATATCAAGACTGTAAACTCTCCAAAGTATTTGGTTACCAGAAAAACACGAATGGTTTTTTTTTATGATATGAAAAAATATTTATAAGGCTGATTCTTTAAAAAAAAAAAAAAAGTGTGGGGTTTTTTTTTGTGTTTTTTTTTTTTTTTTATAGCACAATTCACCTCCTGTTGTTTTATGAAACATGGCACTGTTGTCAGGATTTGCCCCAGTTCTGTATTAGTACAGCAACTCCCTAATTTATTATTACAAAAAGTGGCAGTGCCTCTTAGGCCCAAAGTGAACTAATTGCAGTGATTAACACCATTTGCATGTAAATCAGGCTAATACGACTATTTTACATGTAATGTCCCCATCGTAACCAAGCCAAGTGCCTTATTCTGTGTATTTCATCTCTTCTGAGATCAGATTGCAAAAACAATCTGTTATATACACAGGAAAATCATTGGTCCAGACTTTTCTCCTGCTGCCGTTTTGTTTTGCTAACGACGGCAGTCTAATTAAGCTTAAAGCGATAAAGGGGAATAATAGTTACTAGATACGATTTATAATCACACCCAGGCAAATAGAAGCTGTTCGTTTTCTCTGGGGCAGGGATTTCCTTTCCTATTGTCTGATTTGACATGTCTCGTATTTCTTGTAATATAATTCCCTGTGTTGTCTCTTTAGTAAAGTGTTGAGTACATCGGCGGCACTACATACTTACATTCGTAGATGGAAAGCAAAGCAGTGACATTTTACTCACTTTAACCTTGACGGTGCCCTAATGACGTCCCTGGAACGTCATGGGACCTAGCACTCCGGAGTCCCTTTGTGACGTTCTCGGTATGTCACGGACCTAGCACTCCGGAGTACCTTTGTGACGTTCTCGGTATGTCACGGACCTAGCACTCCGGAGTCCCTTTGTGACGTTCTCGGTATGTCACGGACCTAGCACTCCGGAGTCCCTTTGTGACGTTCTCGGTATGTCACGGACCTAGCACTCCGGCATCCCTTTGTGGCGTTCTCAGTATGTCACGGGCACGTGCCGTTTTCTAGGGGTTGATCGGGATGACCTCCCCGACAGGAGCAGCCACCCCGATCGTAACGGAAGTGGAGTCCCGCTCCACTTCCACATGCGGGGCTGGATCGCATCGCGTGACCGTTCCTGGAGACCACATGACCTTGAAATGCCGCAAGTCTGGTGCCGCCAGCACGGTAAAGGTTTAATGGGATTCAATCTCAGTAAGGAAGCGTGTTACCTTCTATATACAGTCTGTAGGAAAGGGAAGCAGAGGTTATAAGATACTTTTCATCTGTTGTCATCCGTTTTTTGGGACGGTTTAGCAGTTTCTTTTCAAATTGTGTTTGATTTGATACGCAGCTTGCCCCAGGGTTTGAAGCACGCATTAGCGCGGCCGCCTCTGCAAATCCAGCATGTACGCGCTGCAATATTTATCTCCAAGGCAAGAAGCAAATAAAAATATCAGCGAATCTGCTCCCTCCCAAATACCCCGGAGCAGGCCAACCAGATGCACTGCCGCGGCTGCACGCAGAACTACGTACGCACGGCTGCACGCAGAACTACGTACGCACGGCTGCGGCTGCACGCAGAACTACGTACGCGCGGCTGCACGCAGAACTACGTACGCACGGCTGCGGCTGCACGCAGAACTTCGTACACACTGTCACGGCTGCGGCTGCACGCAGTACTACGTACGCACTGCCATGGCTGCGACTGCACGCAGAACTACGTACGCACGGCTGCGGCTGCACGCAGAACTACGTAGGCATTGCCACGGCTGCGGCTGCACGCAGAACTACGTACGCACTGCCACGGCTGCGGCTGCACGCAGAACTACGTACGCACTGCCACGGCTGCGGCTGCACGCAGAACTTCGTACGCACTGTCACTGCCGCGGCTGCACGCAGAACTACGTACGCACTGTCACTGCCGCGGCTGCACGCAGAACTACGTACGCACTGCCACGGCTGCGGCTGCACGCAGAACTACGTACGCACTGCCACGGCTGCGGCTGCACGCAGAACTACGTACGCACTGCCACGGCCGCGGCTGCACGCAGAACTACGTACACACTGTCACTGCCGCGGCTGCACGCAGAACTACGTACGCACTGTCACTGCCGCGGCTGCACGCAGAACTACGTACGCACTGCCACGGCTGCGGCTGCACGCAGAACTACGTACGCACGGCTGCGGCTGCACGCAGAACTACGTACGCATTGCCACGGCTGCGGCTGCACGCAGAACTACGTACGCACTGCCACGGCTGCGGCTGCACGCAGAACTACGTACGCACTGCCACGGCTGCGGCTGCACGCAGAACTTCGTACGCACTGTCACTGCCGCGGCTGCACGCAGAACTACGTACGCACTGTCACTGCCGCGGCTGCACGCAGAACTACGTACGCACTGTCACTGCCGCGGCTGCACGCAGAACTACGTACGCACTGCCACGGCTGCGGCTGCACGCAGAACTACGTACGCACGGCTGCGGCTGCACGCAGAACTACGTACGCATTGCCACGGCTGCGGCTGCACGCAGAACTACGTACGCACTGCCACGGCCGCGGCTGCACGCAGAACTACGTACACACTGTCACTGCCGCGGCTGCACGCAGAACTACGTACGCACTGTCACTGCCGCGGCTGCACGCAGAACTACGTACGCACTGTCACTGCCGCGGCTGCACGCAGAACTACGTACGCACTGTCACTGCCGCGGCTGCACGCAGAACTACGTACGCACTGCCATGGCTGCGGCTGCACGCAGAACTACGTACGCACTGCCACGGCTGCGGCTGCACGCAGAACTACGTACGCACTGCCACGGCTGCGGCTGCACGCAGAACTACGTACGCACTGCCATGGCTGCGGCTGCACGCAGAACTACGTACGCACTGCCACGGCTGCGGCTGCACGCAGAACTACGTACGCACGGCTGCGGCTGCACGCAGAACTACGTACGCATTGCCACGGCTGCGGCTGCACGCAGAACTACGTACGCACTGTCACTGCCGCGGCTGCACGCAGAACTACGTACGCACTGTCACTGCCGCGGCTGCACGCAGAACTACGTACGCACTGCCACTGCCGCGGCTGCACGCAGAACTACGTACGCACTGTCACTGCCGCGGCTGCACGCAGAACTACGTACGCACTGCCACTGCCGCGGCTGCACGCAGAACTACGTACGCACTGTCACTGCCGCGGCTGCACGCAGAACTACGTACGCACTGTCACTGCCGCGGCTGCACGCAGAACTACGTACGCACTGTCACTGCCGCGGCTGCACGCAGAACTACGTACGCACTGTCACTGCCGCGGCTGCACGCAGAACTACGTACGCACTGTCACTGCCGCGGCTGCACGCAGAACTACGTACGCACTGCCACTGCCGCGGCTGCACGCAGAACTACGTACGCACTGTCACTGCCGCGGCTGCACGCAGAACTTCGTACGCACTGTCACTGCCGCGACTGCACGCAGAACTTCGTACGCACTGTCACTGCCGCGGCTGCACGCAGAACTACGTACGCACTGTCACTGCCGCGGCTGCACGCAGAACTACGTACGCACTGCCACTGCCGCGGCTGCACGCAGAACTACGTACGCACTGTCACTGCCGCGGCTGCACGCAGAACTTCGTACGCACTGTCACTGCCGCGACTGCACGCAGAACTTCGTACGCACTGTCACTGCCGCGGCTGCACGCAGAACTACGTACGCACTGTCACTGCCGCGGCTGCACGCAGAACTACGTACGCACTGTCACTGCCGCGGCTGCACGCAGAACTACGTACGCACTGTCACTGCCGCGGCTGCACGCAGAACTACGTACGCACTGTCACTGCCGCGGCTGCACGCAGAACTACGTACGCACTGTCAACTGACACAATATTTAGCACATTCACTGGGAGTAAATTGCCCCGTTTACCTCTCTCCAATGTTGTGTTTGATTCCCGTCCAACACAAGTAAAACCACGAATGCTGCGTGTCCAGCAGCTGCTGTGGAGGAAACGGTCACAGCCATAATTCCTTTGGACTCGAATAAAAGATGGATGTTGTGATCACGTCTTATTGGGACCGCTACAGCAGGGGGGGGCAACCTGTATTTGCCTGAAAGTGCATCTTTGGTACATCTCTATAAAAGTGGGTGGCTATGTAGACGGAGCACAGCGTACTAATGCCAGTGATGTGTTTAAGGGGTCACACCTGGTGACTTCTTTTTGTTTTGCCCATATCCGACACTTGTACTTTTTAAATATGGTTTAAACATTAGTTTGTACACCTGGGCAGCCGAGACTTGGGAGAGTTTTGGGTTTCCCCTTTTGTGTGATGCCCATGGGGTGCCACCCTCTCTCCCTCTGTTCTTTATCTTTATTGACTCTCTGATAAGGACAGGGTGGGCTAAGGGTAAAGAAATACTTGGTGGACAAACCACTCCCTCATTCAAAGGCCTCCAATAAATGCAAACTGCAGCTAAATATTTGCTGGACGCATGGTTGCATTTGTTTAAGGAAGCCAATAAGATGACGACGTTCTTTGCTTCTGGTTGTTTGTTTTTCTTTGGGGGGGGGGGGCAGTTCTGCTGGGTTGCACCTTTTTTTAGGTGAGGAACATTCTGAGTCTATCCCAATTTCAAGGCGGGGGAAGATCTATTGAAATGTGACTTATTTCTGAAGATGTATTTTATCATTGCACAATTCCATAACTACAGAAGACTGGGACCTGGCTCAGGGGAAGTCCCTGCTAAAGTGAAAGGTAACCAAGGGCAGTGTCCTGTTTTTTAAAGGGGATCCCAGTAGTCGCTCCAGCTGGGTTTTAAAGTTTAAAGGTCCCACGTCACGTGGGCCAATCGGAAGCCGCACCTGATGACATCACGGCTTCCTATTGGCCCACTGGGCATGGGAACTTTGAAACTGCACCATTACACGAGCCCTGCTAGTGGAACGGCTACCGGCGCCCCCTCTGGGAGGTCTGTATCCGGAAGCATGGGGTCCCCGGAACTGAAATGAATGGGGTTCGGCTCCGGAGAACCCCCTGATTCAACCCTATGTTTATTAAAATAAAGAAAGCGCTTGGATTTCCGTTTTAAGAAGTTAAATGGAGCTGTAAAAAAAAAGGATTTGGATAAGTATTTTTATAATGTTTCAACCGTCTCACATTTCCATGTGACACAAAAGCTTTGAAGTTTTTCCCCCCCCACCTTCTATCTAATGTCTTTTGGGGATAAGACGGTGTTTGTCAGTCTGCAGAGTCCCAGTTACATTGTGCTTTTTCTCTTGTTTCTTTAAAAAGTATTTATAACACCATTCTTAGCCGAACATAAGTAGCTAGTATGTTTGTTTGAAGTCGGTGATCCTGGGAAAACAACATGTGATAAATTCATAAGATACAGAAAAGTCAAATACTTTCATAGATCAGATGCATTGTAAGGAATCCCAACCCTCTCTAATAGCGCGTCTGAGATCAGATGCATTGTAGGGATCCCCAACCTTCTCTAATAGCGCGTCTGAGATCAGATACATTGTAAGGAACCCCAACCCTCTCTAATAGCGCGTCTGAGATCAGATGCATTGTAAGGAACCCCAACCCTCTCTAATAGCGCGTCTGAGATCAGATGCATTGTAAGGAACCCCAACCCTCTCTAATAGGGCGTCTGAGATCAGATGCATTGTAAGGAACCCCAATCCTCTCTAATAGGGCGTCTGAGATCAGATGCATTGTAAGGAACCCCAACCCTCTCTAATAGCGCGTCTGAGATCAGATGCATTGTAAGGAACCCCAACCCTCTCTAATAGCGCGTCTGAGATCAGATGCATTGTAAGGAACCCCAACCCTCTCTAATAGGGCGTCTGAGATCAGATGCATTGTAAGGAACCCCAACCCTCTCTAATAGCGCGTCTGAGATCAGATGCATTGTAAGGAACCCTAACCCTCTCTAATAGCGCGTCTGAGATCAGATGCATTGTAAGGAACCCCAACCCTCTCTAATAGCGCGTCTGAGATCAGATGCATTGTAATTAATAAATTAATAAAGGTGATGGACAATTTAACTTACGAGGAGAGGCTAGCTAAATTAGATTTATTTTCGAAAAGAGGCATCTAAGAGGGGTTATGATAACTATATATAAATATATTCGGGGACAATACAAGGAGCTTATCCCAAGGGCAGTACAAAGGACTCCGGGGCATCCCTTAGGCTAAGGTCCCGCTGCCTCAGACCACGCCCCCGCACTACAGACAGGTCGGCACGTGGAGAGGCACTTGACCGCGATATGCGGTCTGTAGGGAGCCGGAGGGAGAGGGGGGGGGGAGGGCGTGGTAAAACTTTGCCAGGTCTGAGATGAGACCGTGGTGCCGTCCACCACCCCACCACCCCACACACAACACATGGTGGGCTCTCCATTCATTTATATTCACACTGATACACACATACACTCTTACATCACTTGCTTTCAGGAACCTTTTGACACCTCTAGCCATAAAACACATCCACACCGGGGGGAAGGACTAGCACAGATAACATTCCAAGAGACACTGTTTTTAAGTAACCTTTTGCTTGCTTCATTAATTGTAACATCGCCGGAAGAAGAGATCAGTGTATCTCGAAAGCATTTCGTTAGCCACAGAACGGTATCATCTATTTATTTTTTGATTATTGAAGCTCGGCTAACACGGTACTGATATATATATATATATATATGTATGTGTATTTTATTTTATTTAATTTTTTTTAATGTGATTATCCTTTGTTTGCTACAGTAACCATTTAGAAAGTCACATCCACTTCCTCTTTTCAAACAGTCTCTCACACACACCTTTTTGATCTCTGGCCATTTCGTTAGTCACACAATCAGGATTTTGACAGATTTAAAACAGGAGCACCAAACGATTGCCAGCTTAGGTAAGAAGTAGATAGGGAGAGAAAGAACCCGATATAGCACTCAGGTCCACACCAGGATTTCTGTGCTGTTCTGGTACCAGCGCTTTATTAAAATTGTCTGGTATACACAAACTAAGCCTGATCCGGAGCCAATATGGCTATCATTTATTAGGATCAACCTACCTCCAGTACGTTGTTCTATCATCCATATTTTATATACGTTGCTACTAATAAAGATTATGTTTTAATTCAATCACAATCCTCCAGAGTGTGAACTTGAGTGCTATATCGGGTTCTTTCTCTCCCTATCTACTACTGTGTTCACACCCCAAGCACCGTTCACACCCATTTACACTTGTGGCTGAAGCAGGGGCTCCCCTAACACATTTAATCAGCTTAGGTAAGAATGCAGAATTATACATTGTCCCATGTTTACATATAAAAATATTAATAAGAAAAAATAGGAGGGGGAGAGGGGCGTAGATATAGCCCGGGGGCCTGCTCTCCGCCGGGTATGCTGCAGCCGACGGGGGGACATACCGGGACCCGTTGGCTGCTGGCAGCGGCCGCACAAAGCAGTTGCCGCCGGGCCCAACTCTCCCCTGCTCCAGGTTTCTCTCCCTCACACTCTGTCCCACGCCGGCGCGCGCCAGAACACACTAATGTCGGAAGCTCCATGTGGGACAGAGTGTGAGGGAAGAGGAGCCTGAAGCAGGGGAGAGCCGGGCCCGGCGGCAACTGCTTTGTGCAGCCACCACCGGGTCCCGGCCTGAGACCAAGCTAAGTCGGTGTATTTATTATGTATTGGGGAGTGGGGTATATTTATTGTGTATTGGGGAGGGGGGTGTATTTATTATGTTTTGGGGAGGGGTGGGTGTATTTGTGTATTGGGGAGGGGGGTGTATTTATTATGTTTTGGGGAGGGGTGGGTGTATTTGTGTATTGGGGAGGGGGGTGTATTTATTATGTTTTGGGGAGGGGTGGGTGTATTTGTGTATTGGGGAGGGGGGTGTATTTATTATGTTTTGGGGAGGGTGTATTTGTGTATTGGGGAGGGGGTGTATTTATTGTGTATTGGGGAGGGGGGTGTATTTATTATGTTTTGGGGAGGGGTGGGTGTATTTGTGTATTGGGAAGGGGGTGTATTTATTGTGTATTGGGGAGGGGGTGTCTTTATTGTGTATAGGGGAGGGGGGTGTTTTTATTATGTTTTGGGGAGGGGGGGTGTTTTTATTATGTATTGGGGAGAGATGATGAGTGATGAGGAGGGATGGGGAGATATGAGAGAGAGGATGGGAGGAGGGAGAAAAAAATTGCAGTTAATATTAATGGAGCCCTGACATTTTTTTTGCCTGGGGGCCCGCGCATATCTAGCTATGCCACTGGGGGGGGGAGGGGGGTAGGGGAGGGGATGCGGGGGGAGTAGTATTGTTGAGTTGGAAAACGAAATGTTTCATCACTGACACATTTAGAATTGAATGTAGACATAAGAACATTTCACAATGACGGTATTCTCATACGTCTCAGTAAATGTAATTGAACATTTCTATTTAAAAATCTTGTATAGAATTTATCAACAATGCGCCACTAAAATCGCACCATTATTTGTTTTGAAATGGACACTTTGGGTTAGTGTAAGACCTCCCCCCCCCCCCCCCCCTTGGTCAGGGGAGCACAATCTTTTTCCCCTGCGCCCCCCTGCTGGCTGTCCCCCTCGACTTGCGCTACCCCTCCCCCCACCTCCTTACCTTGGCTCTGGCGTTCTGGCGGCACATTGCCATGGCAATGCGACGTCACATGACCCCGCTGCATCATTTGCCGCTGCGCTGCCATGGGTACGCGTCACCAGAAGCCGTCTGAACCAAGGTAAGGAGACATTGCAGAGGCCTTTGCCGCTTCCCCGGCATTTAATTTAAATGCGTTTGGGAAGAGCGCGGGAGCCTCTGTAACCCCCGCAGGGAATCTCGGGCGCCCCCAGTATGCGCACCCCTGGCCTGGGTGACACAGCTGCCTGTTTGTTTGATAAACTCCTATAAAGTATTGAGATTAACTTCTGACTGATTTAAAGGTAGGAAGAACTTTTAGCACATGCTTTGTAACATGAAATACCTTCATATTTTTTTGTACGGCAACAATACTTGTCTTTAAAAAAAAATACATAATCAAGCCTGCAAACTGCTCCAGTGCAAATATTGATCAAATGACCCAGTATCCTTTGTTCCTGACACATAGCGTCCAAGGAAATTAACTCACATTCTTTCTGTTTAGATACAGGTAATTATCTGAAATGTGTCATGTCAGACTGTGTGCTTATCAACCTTGTAAATCATCTTATCAGCAAAGTAAAGACTGAACCATATTCAGTCAATTGCCATTACCTGCTTCATAAGAGCAAACGATAACAAAACGGGGTAATTACTGTAGCATTATATTTTTTAAATCTAATGCTTAGTTCAGGTGTAATAAACATTTGAAATATTGTGTCCGGGAGTTTAAAATGGAGCTGTCCCCCAGAGCCCAGTGCAGTGTAAAGGTGACTGTGCTAAACTCAGAAGTGAGAGCTTTGTTTTGTTTGTAAGAGCCAGGGCACGTTTCTCTCGATCCCGCCATTACCCTGTTGGGAGTCCAGTTCCGAATCTGACCAAACGAGAGAACAGGCTTGTGACACCAACATTAATAGCGGCTAGAAATTGCCTCGCCATCCAAATGGCGGATGTGCTGGGATCTGCCTGTGAATCTCACACTTGGCCGTAAGGAGAAACTAACCACTGCCTTAAAGGGAGATTGTAACAGGTTGACACGAACCTGGGAACCTGGTCCAAGCTGGGACCTCGCGGGATGAGTTCATGCGCGGTGTTATCTTGATGAGTTGGGAGTTTCTCGTTTCCTAGATGTTTGTACTAACATTACACAGGTCAAACTTCTGGGGGGAGGGGGGGGAGCTTTAAAGAACAGCCTCAAATATTCATGGAGCTTAATAATAATTCATCATTATCAATAATTGTAATAGTATGTATCCTAATAATTTTTATGATCAATGTCTGATTATTTGTAGTATTGTCAATAACAATAATTAATTTATTACATTTAGGATAAATGTATTATTCTCATTAGCGAGTGGCCAGCAAGGCATTAAAAGCAGCAATGGGTTAAAAAAAAGTTGCTGGTTACAGACGAGCGGATATGGTATAATATATAATGTACGGTATGTGATTGGACCGGAGCTCTCTCTGAACCCCGATAACCATTCTTTATTGCTCACATACCTGCCACCGATTTATCGTTGGACACTCTGGCAATACATCTGCATCAATTTGTGCCAATTTGTAGGTTGGGGTGGGGGGGGCAACTCCAGTCCACAAGGGCCACCAACAGGTCAGGTTTTCAGGACATCCCTGCTTCAGCACAGGTGGCTCAATCAGTGGCCCAGTCAAAGACTTAGCCACCTGTGCTGAAGCAGGGATGTCCTGAAAACCTGACCTGTTCGTGGCCCTTGAGGACTGGAGTTGGCCAACCTCGATGTAGGTGCTCGGTATTCTTGAATATACAGCAGTGCGATCCTACAGAGCTATTCGTGGAACTGTGATAGTGCCGATCAGGGCACTATCGTACGGAAACTCCCATATCGACTATTGCCGTCTGATCAACAGTCCCCTTCCCCCTCGACCCCCCCCCCCCCCCCCCCCAAGCCTTTGTTCCCTAGTTTGATGGCCTGTCTTACCTTTTCTCCTCCAGGTTCAGGTGTCGAATGAGGAAGGCGAGAAGACTTTCTTGTTGCCTCCCCCGCCCACGAAGCAGTTTCTGATCTCGCCCCCAGCTTCACCCCCTGTGGGATGGAAGCAGAGCGAGGACCCAACACCGGTTCTAAACTACGATCTACTCTGTGCGGTTTCCAAGCTGGGCCCAGGTGAGACGCCGCTGTAAGGCTGAGATTACAGGGGAATAGACTCTCACGGACCCAATCAGCAATCCCTAACACATAGGGTAATTGGGGAAGGGGGGGGAGTGAAATCTTACACATGGGGTAATGGGGGTGGGGGAACCCTAACACACGGAATGAGGGGTGGATCCCTAACACACGGGGTAATCCCCAACACTGTGTAATGGGCGGATCCCTAACACACAAGGTAATGGTGGGGGGGGGTCCCTAAATCATGGTGTAATGAAAGGGGGATCCCTAACACACTGGGTATATTTATGCTTTTAAAAACAAGAAGGCAGAGAGCCTTACTTAACTTCGTAAATACAGTAAATCCCAACTTATTAAAGAAAAGAAAGTAATTGTTTTCTGGATCTGTAAAAAAGAAGTTATGGTACTCTGCAGGGTCTAGTAACATTGTAATTCAGTTTCTGTTGATATTATAAATAGCACTTTTGAAAGCAGACAGAGAATGTTGCTTTTGTGAAGGGCGAGTTGTGTGTTTGAAAGGCCTCTCGGCTGATCAGCAACATCTCCTATGCTTCTAGGAAGAAGTGCCTTGTTCTTTACCCAGAATCCTCCAGCACAGCCCTTGGAGCGAGGATTCTGGGATTGATAAACTACTAGGTTTCTATTCTACTAACCTTTTAATTATAATTCCTTAGGGGAGAAGTATGAACTTCACGCAGGGACAGAATCCACACCCAGCGTCGTCGTTCACGTGTGCGAAAGCGAGACCGAGGAAGAGGAGGATGACATGAAGGTCCCCAAACAGCACATTGTCCAGACAAAGCGCCCGGCTCCCCCTTCCGCCATTATAAATTAACTCCAAGCTTTTTATCTGCAAACTACACGTAGCGAGTCCAGAAAGCAT